>NW_020356390.1:0-38122 GCF_002211085.1 Panicum hallii
TATTTTCGTCGGCCTGAAAAGGGCCGACGAAACAAACCTAGGCCGACGAAAATAAGGTCATATTTTCGTCGGCCGACTCAAGCCCGAAATTAACCTTTTTATTTTCGTCGGCCCTCTGAGGCCCACGAAATTAACCTCTTTATTTTTGTCGGCCCATTAAGCCGACGAAAATATGTGTACCCTAAATCGCCACGTGTAACACCCTAATGTAAATTTCCTAATTTTTAATGAATTTATTTTGGCTTAAATAAAGTTTCTAAGGTTTTTCTTGATTTATCTTGCATTTAAATTAATTTTATACCACAAGTAATTAAAATTTATTTTAGGTCAACATGTTTGTGCATTCATGCTGGTGCATCTCTTTGTTTGTTTTGAATGGTTAAGTTTTGTCGGTACATACGGATAGGGGTACCTCCTGCTAGGGTGTCCAGGCCATTGGCTTCTCATAATCCATGCTCCCCCTTGCTCTGGGCCTTGTGGCATACGGCCTCCGGGCCTGACAGCTGGGACCACGGTCTCCGGACCCTCCCCGAGCTCCATGAGGTCCGATGCTCTGCACACCCAGGTGGGCGGGAGAGCTCTCGAGTGGCCCCGCGGACCCGGCTCCCCTGGGAGGTCCGGGGCCGCCACGTGTGATGGCCGGACCATCACAGGCCAGCCCGCTCCGACCGGTCTCGGGGGCCCGGAGCCCCCTTCCCCCGGGAAGGGGTCCGGTCCCGCCATGTGCAGCCCAGCGGGAGGAGCGGGCTGGCCCCGCCGCGTGCCTGCGGCCGAGGCCCCTTGCGGGTTGCCTCTCCACCTACCAGCATTTAATGCGGTAGCTGGTCGGGCGCGCCAGAGTCAAAAGGTGTGGCCTGCCACTGACACGCGGGGCAGGTAAGCTGACACCACGGTAAGCCCGCCTGACTGAAGGCGGCGCGTCGCATCACCGCGCACAGTGAGCGGACTGTGTGCAGTCCCGTCACGGCGCTGCGCGGGTGATGATGGCCTGTAATAGGTGAGCCAAGGCGTGCGCTGTAACAGTGCGCGCGCCACAGGACAGCCTCGTCTCGCCCTCTGACCGAAGGTCCATCCCAACAGTGACAGCACGGCTTCACTGTTGGGTAACGCTGACGCCGGACACTGTACAAGACAAGGCTGTACACGGCCATATCCTGGCTGTAGATACGCACATCAACTTCTCGATAGAGAGGACTACGGAGAGGAGCTGGAGTTGAAGATCTCTATGTCTCTCGTAGAACAGGCTCCTGTGGCCGGACCCACATGTCGGGGTCCCGCTCAGTGTAAGCACTCCCCTTGGACTATAAAAGGGGGAGTGCACTCGTTAGATAAGTTCCAGACACACACAAGCTTTGGCTGCTTTCCATCAGGCTCACGCAGCCAATACAACACCAAAGTGGACGTAGGGTATTACGCTCCGGCGGCCCGAACCACTCTAAATCTTCGTGTCCTTCCTGCGTTCATCTGTCCACCGATCGAGCGCTCCTAAGTCTCCTCCAAACCCATCCTTAATTAGGATTAGGCGGGTGCTTTCCGCCACCCGGCTGGAGAATTCCTCCGACATTTGGCGCGCCAGGTAGGGGTTTGGTTTGGTTTGCGCTCGGTCGACCTTCGCGACCTCAATGGCGCAGGAAAATGGTCACCATGACCTCCTGATCGGTGAAGAAGTGGCGTCAACGGCGCCACACGCCTTGCGCCATCCCGCCTCCAGAATGGCCCCGCGTGCTGCTCCACCGTGTGCAGCGGAGCGGGCCTCTGTGGCCCAATCGGTGCTCCCACCGAGCGGGCCCCTCATGGCAGCCAGGAGTTGCTCCGCAACCCCCCGGGCGAGGCAGCGTCGCCAGACGCGCACAGACAATGGCGTGACGACGTCGACCGTCTCCTCAACCTGGCACAGGCTTCCCCAGGCTCTGCGGGGGGGTCTGTTTCCAGGCAGCGCCGTCGCCAGGGCGGTGCATCCGGTTCTGTGCACTCACCATCCGTGAGGAGTGCACGGACCGAAGACCTCCGGGCGGAGCTCAACCGCAGGCATGCGGGAGAGGACGCCAGGGTCTCCATCGAGCGGGCGCGCAACCGACGACTCAATATTGAGGGTCGGAACCTTGCGCCCGAGCTCGATGCGGCTGCGGCCAGGTCGCAGGGACTCCCCCAGGCGCCGGTGTCGGGTGTGGGCTGCGCAGCGCTCGCAGACCACCTCCGCGCAGTCGCCTGGCCGTCCAAGTTTCGGCCTCACCTGCCGGAAAAATATGACGGGTCCTCCAACCCGTCAGAGTTCCTGCAGGTCTACATCACCGCCATCACGGCGGCCGGGGGTAACGAAGCCGTCATGGCAAGTTACTTTCATGTAGCCTTGACCGGGCCAGCCCGGACCTGGCTCATGAATCTTACCCCAGGAACCATCCAGTCCTGGGGTGAGCTCTGCGCGCAGTTCACTGCGAACTTCGCCAGCGCGTACCAGCAGCATGGCGTGGAGGCCCACCTCCACGCCGTGAGGCAGCAACCCGGGGAAACCCTCCGGGCCTTCATCTCCCGCTTCACCAAGGTACGTGGAACTATCCCACGTATCTCCGATGCGTCTATTATCACGGCCTTCCGACAGGGGGTCCGAGACGAGAAGATGCTAGAGAAGCTGGCGACCCACCAAGTGGAAGCCGTCACCACCCTGTTCGCTCTGGCGGACAAATGCGCCCGGGCTGCAGAAGGCCGTGCATGGCACTCTGCAACCCAGGCAGGACCCGCTCAGACGAGCGGACCCAGCGTCGCTGCCCCGGCAGCGGCAAGAAAAGAACAAGAAGGCCCGTGGCTTCGACAAGTCACGGATTGGGGGTCCGGCCGTTGCAGCTGCGACGACCGGGGGCCAGAACTCCCGTGGCAAGCGCCCGCGACAGCAGCGCACCGACCCCGGGTCGTGCCCTGTTCATCCGGGGGCTCGCCACAGCGCCACCGAGTGCCGCGAGATCCAGAAGCTCGCGGAGCGCCTCAGCAAGAGGCGAGATCAAGCCTCCAAGGAGGGCTCCTCCCCACCGCGCCGGTCCGGTAAGGAGAAAGCCTCCGATGCCGACGCAGCGCGACGGAGAGAGAGTTGGGGTATCAAGCCCCCAACAAAGACCTCAAGGGACTTTTCCAGCAGTCCGATTCCGAGTCCGGCGGGGACGAGCGCCGCAAGAAGCTGTACGTTATGTACGGCGGCAGTTCGGAGCTCGTCTCCCGGCGGGACGTCAAGACCCTTCGCCGGAGGTCCTCTCGGTGAAGCCAGGGGTGCCGAGGGCGGCGCCCCATCAACGGTGGAAGGGCACCACCGTCTCCTTCGGGCCATCCGATTGCCCAGAGAACATGGCGGGCGCGGGAGTGCTGCCGCTCATCACGGCACCCACCATCGCCAATGTACGCCTTCACCATGTGCTGATCGACGGAGGTGCCGGCCTCAGCGTCATCAGCTATGCAGCATTCAAGCACTGCAGATCCCGGAGTCCAAGTTGGCTCCATCACGCCCATTCTCCGGAGTGGGCCCGGATCCCGTATACCCGGTAGGGACCATCACCCTACCTGTTACATTCGGGACAGAGGACAACTTCCGTACCGAGAACGTGCAGTTCGAGGTTGCGGAAGTTAACCTCCCCTTCAACGCCATCATCGGCAGACCGGCTCTGTACCGGTTCATGGCCGTCGCCCACTACGGGTACTTGGTCCTGAAGATGCCTTCTCCGGTAGGCGTCCTCACTGTCCAGAGCGATCGGGCCGCTGCTGTTGTGGCGGTCGAAAAGCTCCATGCGCTGGCCACAGGGCTTGCCCCCGTAGCAGGCGCCCAGGGGTCCGGCCCCTCAACCTCGCGTGCCAAGGTTCCGGCCAAGGCACCGAGGGTCCTGTCCGTCTGACACGGACGATGTTCCCGTGAAGACCGTCCAGGTCGGAGCGGAGACCTCCCAGACCACCCGCATTGGTGGCAACCTGGGAGAGAAATAGGAAAGCGCGCTCATCGCCTTCCTCCGGGCAAATGTTGATGTGTTCGCTTGGGAGCCATCACAAATGCCCGGGATCCCCAGGGAGGTGATTGAGCACCATCTGAAGATCCACCCGACGCCAGGCCGGTCCGGCAGAAGCCACGCAAGCAGTCCATCGAGCGGCAAAACTTCATCCGCGAAGAGGTCCGCAAGTTGCTGCAGGCTGGCTTCATCGAGGAGGTCTACCACCCGTGTGGTTGGCCAACCCGGTGGTGGTCCCAAAGGCCAACGGGAAGCTTCGGATGTGCATCGACTACACCAATCTTAATAAGGCATGTCCAAAAGACTCTTATCCACTCCCGCGTATAGATCAGATTGTAGACTCCACCTCCGGGTGTGATTTGCTGTCCTTCATAGATGCCTATTCTGGTTTTCATCAAATCAAAATGGCTAGAGATGATAGGAAGCATACGGCTTTTGTAACAGTGGATGGGCTTTATTGTTATATAGTGATGCCTTATGGATTGCTCAATGCTCTACCCACCTTTGCTCGTGCAATGAATATCACTCTAGGTGATTTGGTTAGAGATATTGTAGAGGTGTATGTCGATGACATCGTCGTCAAGACCAGAGAGTCGTGTTCTCTATTAGAAAATTTAGCTCGAGTCTTTGACAAGTTACGGGCGACCTCCACCAAGCTTAACCCCGAGAAGTGCGTCTTTGGCGTATCGGCGGGGAAGCTCCTTGGATTTCTGGTCTCCCACCGGGGGATCGAGGCCAACCCGGATAAGGTCCGGGCAATCGAGGCAATGAGACCCCCTGCGCCTCAAGGATGTTCAAAGATTGACGGGGTCCCTGGCAGCTCTTAGCCGCTTCATTTCGAGGCTGGCGGAGAAGGCACTTCCCTTCTTCAAGTTGATGAGGGGGTCCGGCCCATTCACATGGACCAAAGAGGCAGAGTGTGCCTTCCAAGAGATGAAGCAGTACCTTACCTCCTTGCCGATCCTGGTCGCACCGGACCCAGGTGAGACACTGTTTCTTTATCTTGCAGCAACAACCGAAGTGATCAGTATGGTGCTGGTCACCGAGAGGTCCGAACCTCTCTCACAGGGGGCCCCCGCGGACCCCCCTGTAGGAGAAGGAGGTCCGGCCTCCGCCACTCCGGAAACTGGCCCTACTTCGGAGGGTCCGGCTGCGTCCCAACCCGGACAAGCGCTAAGCAGTCTGTGGGCCGACGGGTACCCAGCTGAAGCCGAAGGGTCTAATCCACCTGGCAGAGTCAGGACCATCCAAAGGCCGGTCTACTATGTCAGCGAGGTCCTTCACGAGGCGAAGGCCAGGTATCCCGAGACGCATAAGCTTCTTTATGCCATACTCGTTGCGTCCAGGAAACTCCGCCATTATTTTCAGGCCCACAAGATTGTGGTGGTAACCTCCTATCCTTAGAGGGCCATCCTCCACAACTCCAACGCCACAGGCAATATCGCCAAGTGGGCAGCTGAGCTCGCAGGATTCCAGCTCGACTTCCAGCCGCGCCACGCCGTCAAGAGTCAGGTCCTAGCTGACTTCGTGGCGGAATGGACACCAGCGCCAAGCGCCTCTTGGGGTCCGGACCATGGGACGGACCCCCCATGTCCGGAAGCCAGGGCCTCGGTGTTCACCGAACCCCACTGGACCCTCTTCTTTGACGGGTCCCGCCCGCAGCAAGAGGGCCGGGGCTGGCGTGGTCCTCATCGACCCACGAGGCGAGCAATTGAAGTACATGGTGCACCTCGATTTTGAGGCCACCAACAACATGGCGGAGTATGAGGCCTTAATCTTTGGGCTCACGGCGGCTCTGTCCCTGGGGGTCCGGGAGCTCCTGGTCAAAGGGGACTCCCAACTCGTCATCAGGCAAGTCCGGGGGGAGTGTTGCTGCAACAACCCCCAGCTCGCAGCCTACCTCATCCATGTGAAGAGGCTGGAGAAGGACTTCGATGAGCTGGAACTGCAACACGTTCCACGCGAAGGCAATTCAGCAGCTGATGCCCTCTCCGCGAGCGCATCGACTCAGGCACCCGTGCCTGAGGGCGTCTTCCAGAGGCGTCTGCTGAAGCCTTCCGCCCAGCCTGCCGATCTGGGCGAGGGGGGTCGGACTAGCACCTCGAAGCTAGCGGTCCCGGCGGCGCTCCATCCATGGTGCCCGCCAAGGGTCATGTGCTCCCTTGAGGGTCCAGAAGACCTCAGGGAGCCACGCCCAGTTTCTCAGGAAGGTCCCGACGCATGGATCTTTAAGGTCCGGGACTACCTGAAGGATAATTACCTTCCTGAAGATCAAGCATCTGCTGAGCGCATTGTCCGGATGGCTAAGCGATACACGGTGGTAGAAGGGGATCTCTATCGCCATGGCGCCAACGGCGTCCTCATGCGGTGCATCACCCAGGAAGAGGGCCGTGACTTGCTTGCGGAGATCCATGGAGGCGAGTGCGGAAGTCACTCTTCATCCCGCACGCTGGTTGGTAAAGCCTTTCGGCATGGTTTTTACTGGCCGACAGCGCTCCAGGATGCAGCTGACTTGGTAAGATCCTGCAAAGCGTGTCAGTTCCACGCAAAGCAGATACACACTCCAGCTCAGGCACTGCAGATGATTCCTCCCTCTTGGCCCTTTGCTGTATGGGGGTTGGATATCTTGGGACCTTTCCCTAGGGCCGTCGGCGGGTACCGATACCTCTATGTCGCCATTGACAAGTTCACCAAGTGGCCAGAGGCAACCCCAGTGGTCAACATTACCAAGGCGTCGGCAACTGCTTTCCTCAGGACAATTGTGTGCCGGTTCGGGGTCCCGAACCGGGTCATCACCGACAATGGGACCCAGTTCACGAGCCAGTACTTCCATGAGTACTGTGAGGATATGGGCATCCAGCTCTGTTTCGCCTCAGTGGCACATCCCAGGAGCAATGGCCAAGTTGAGCGGGCCAACGCTGAAATCCTCACAGGGCTCAAGATCCGAACCTACTGTGACCTTGAGAAGCATGGCGCAAGGTGGATTGAAGAGCTTCCGAGTGTGTTATGGGGGAATCGGACCACACCCAGCCGCGCAACAGGGGAAACCCCTTTCTTCCTGGTCTACGGGGCCGAAGCGTGCCTTCCCCCGGAGATCACCATGGGCTCTCTGCGGGTCCGGTCCTTTGATGAAGAAATGCAGGAACAGGAGCGTCGCCAAGACGTGGACCTCGTAGACGTGCGTAGATGGCGAGCAGCAGTTCGCAACGCACGGTACAACCAAGCGCTCCGGCGCTACCACCAACGGTTCGTCCGAGGTAGGGAGCTCCGGGTCGGGGACCTAGTCCTAAGGCGAATCTTGAACCGGGAGGGTATGCACAAGCTCTCCCCCAACTAGGAGGGGCCCTTCAAGGTGACCAAGGTGTGCCGACCCGGATCTGTTCGCCTGGCTGCGGAGGATGGAATGCAACTACCCAATCCATGGAACATTGAGCACCTCCGTAAGTTCTATCCCTAGGACCTGGTTGAGAGGAAATTTTTCCTTTGTAATTGGTAGCATTGCCGTGCGGACCAGGGCGGTAGAGGTCCGCCCTCGTAAACCCAGCCCCTGGCATACATCGCACAACTCTTCTGTACCAATTCATTTAAGGGGAAATTTGTTCTCAAACGCGTCCTTGAACTCTATGCGATTCTAAGGTTTTTTTTCGCTTCCTGTTACGCTAACCCCCCACGTGGTTTTTCGCGTCTGTGTCGTGTCGAAGGTCCTACTTAGGTTGCTACACTATGTCTCTGCCCGGGACCCCTGTCTCGCGGAAGAAAAGGAACCGGCCACCCGGGAACTGGCTTCAGGGAGGCGTGCTCGTTCTTTGCTGGGGTCCAGGGCTGTGTAGCCGCTTAGCCTGGTTCCGTACCCTAAGCCTACACGCCCTGCCCCCTAGGACGGGTACCGTTGTACCTTGAACAATGGACCCGGGGGCCGGGACCCCTTAGATTCCCGAGCTATGGCTCCGGTGCTCTGACTCGTTACGCAACGCAGTAGGCTTTTGCTGGCCGGACCGGGACCTCGTGGGGACGTCTACTAAGCGTCGATCTAAGTCATGTGCAGGACCTCGGTTCTATGGCAGCTAGTCCCGTCCTATCGCGACTACCTCCCAGGGGGCCACACGGGACCTTGGTATGCACAGGAACACCTTACAAACCGACAACAGGAAAACAGCTAAGTTTTTCACAAAAATTGCGTTGAATATGCACAATATTATAAGGTTATCTTACAATAACAAAAGTTATATTACAAAGAAATAACAAAAAGATACTAGCACTACTGCTCTGGCGGTCCGGAGGCACTTCCACTCTCCGTAGGTTCGGGACGTCGCCGGAGGCGGGCCGCGACCATGTCCACCGCCTCCTGGACCCCTTCTCGCGCGGCGGCCGCTGTCGCCCGGAGGGGTCCGACCAGGACGGGAGTCAGTTGGACGGCAGGATCATGGCTCCGGAAGCTGGTGAGGATGTACTCCGCCACCCCCCGAGCAACTGCTCGTCCCTCTGTCTCCAGGAGGTCCTGTATGCCGGCCTCCACGTCCTGTAGCCGTCTGGCGGTGGAGTCCAACAGCTGGAGTGCGGCGCCGAGTGGTGAAAGAGCCTCCGGTACCCAGACGGGGTTGGCTCCGAGTGCTTCCAGCAGAGGGTTCACCGCGCCGACCCATCTTGTTAACCGGTCCGCGCTGGCGCCCCGCTCCGCCAGGAGTTCCTTCACCTCGGCCTCCCTCTCCCGAAGGGCTGCCTCCCACTCCTAGAGCCTTCGGGTCCCGGCGGCCAGCTCCTCCTCCACGGCCTCTTCTCGCCTCTGGAGCTCTTGGAGCCGGGTCGCCTCCCCTGCTTCTCGGGCGGCAAGCCCCTCTTCTCTCTTTGCTACCGCCGCCGCTAGATCCGCAAGGGCGGCCTTTTCTGCCTCGACCGCCGCAGACGCCTTCCTGGCCTGTGCTGCCAGCTCCCGGGCGGTCCGCTCCCTGTCTGCCACCGCCTGCTTCATCTCCTCCACGGCGATCAGCCCCTCAAGGGCTTCCGTTTCCCGCCGCCTGGCCGCCTTCTCCCGCTGGAGCGCCGCCGCCTCTCGGACGCGGGCTTGCTCCAGCTCCTCCTGCAGAAGCTCGCGCCCATGCACGAGCTTGGCGCGCTCCTCGGCGTAGCGGGCGGAGACGGAGTTGATGCGGTCACCCAGGCGAACCTCCCAGTCGGAGAGTCGGTGGCGTTCTGCCTCCAGCTTCTCCCACTCTCGGCGCATACCAGCCTCTAGCTCCTGCTGAGCTTGGTGGCATTTGGCTATGAGCCGGGGGAGAGGGACCTCCGCGGTGCTTGGGAGGAGGCGTCTCCCTAGCACCACCTCCGGTTCCTCCTCCCCTGCCGGTGGGGAGACGCTGCTGCCAACTTCGGCGACCCCTGGTGCCGCCTCCTCCGCCTCTTCCGCTACCTCCGGAGCCGCCATCTCTGCTGCCTCCGGCGCTGCAGCCTCCGCCGTGGCAGCGGCCCCATCAGCCGCTGCCTCCATAGCAGCAGCGTCCTTGGTGGCCTCCTCCTGGGGGGCAGCTTCGGGTCGTGGCGGGGTGGAGGCATCCAGCTCCGGGCCCAAGGGTCCGGAAGCTTCTGGAGCTGCTTCGGGCAGGGGACCCGCTGGGGACGGCGCCGAAGGTCCCGACGCTGGCTGGGGGCCGGATCCCCCAGTAGGAGCATCCGAAGATTGCGGCCTGTCGTATCACCTGTATGGTTGAGGACGAGAAGCCAAGAAGGAAAATGAAAAACCTTGACAAAACCACTTACGGGAAGTCGCACCACTCCCATCTGCCCCGGGCTGCGGGGGGGACCTTCCTCCCAGCTGAGGACCCCCCGGACCTTTGGTGGGTGTCCCTGGCCATCGGAGTTTCTGGTGGCGGCGTTGGGGGCAGTGGATTGGCCTCGGGCGGTGGTGGTGGCGTCGCCGGACGCCGTTCTGGTGGCGGAGGCGGAGGAGATTGCTGACTCGGAGGAGGCCGATGTGTCCCCTCTGGTCTCCTCTCCGGCTGCTGGCATAGTGGCGCGGGTGGTGGAGCTCTGCTCTGCACCTCTGCCCCCGCCGTCTTCTGGCGTTTCGGCACCGGTTCCCCGACCAAGGAACCGTCGCCGCGCTGGAGACTCCGGGACTTGCTCCCTTCGGCCTGGCTGCGCCGCTCAGCTGCCGCCCCCTGAGCCTCGTTGCTCCTTTGGGCCGAGGCAGCACCCGCACTGTCTTTCTGCCGGTGCTTTGGCACCGGCGCTTTCTCCTTTCCTTTCCCGCCGGGGGCCGGACCTCTGGGTCCCGGCTCCCCGGCGCCTTCGCGAGGGCGTTGCTGGTGGTCCGGAGAGGCACCAGGGATCTGGAGCCCGCGGTTGGGGTCCCCTCCCAGCTGTCGGACCGCCAGGCCGCCCTCGTCCAGGGTCGGCATCGACGACAGGACCGATGACCGCAGTGCCTGGTCCTCGCACAGGGCCTTCACCCCGCTCGGGAGGACCAGGGACTCTGGAACGAACGCCTCGCCGGTCATCGCCCGGACCGCCGCCTCCAGCTCCGTCCTGGTGAAGTCGCCGCCGGGCCCGCGCGCGATCCTGCAGCAGTCGTTTAGCCCCGTGTACACGTAGGCCATCCGGGACCGCTGCTGCAGGGGGGCGATTCGCCGCTTCAAGAAGTCGCCCAGCACCATCATAGAAGTCAGGCCGCCCCTAGCCAGCTTCTTGATCCGGTACAGCACCGGGTCGAGCTCCGATGGTATTGTCGGCCTGGCCTTCCAGGTGCTCCGGTCGTTCTGGGGGCCCTCCGTTGGCAGCTCCAGGCGGTCGTGAGGCTCGTCAGCCACGATGACCCAGCCTTCGCGCCAGTCCTCCCACTTGGAGCTGGAGAAGGCGGCGATGTAGGAGCCTGCCATCCCGTGCCGGAGCTGGAAGTAGTAAGCGCCAATCTCGCCGCGCTTCTTCCCGGTCCCGACTAGGGAGTAGAAATGTTTGAAGATGGTGGTGCAGGGGCGCACCCCCACGAACATCTCCATGAAGTGGGCGAAGACCGCCGCGAGGAGGACGGAGTGGGGGGTGAGATGATGAAGTTGGAGGCCGAACTCCTCCAGGAGCAGGAGGAAGAAGGAGGAGATCGGAGGAACCAACCCGCACATAATGTACGAATTAAAAAGGACAAACTCCCCCGCGGCAAGGTCGCGGAGGGGAATCTCGCCGGCCCTGACCTTCCCGGCGTTCGCCGGCGCGGTCCACCCCAGAAGGCGCCGCACCGCGTCTAGCTGACCCTGGGTCTGGAAGCGGTGTGGGGAAGGAAGCGAAGCCATGGAGATTATTGGGGGAGGATTGCGAAGGAGCAGGAAAGAGAAGGGGGCTGAGCGCGAGGAAGCCGATCGCGAGAAGGGATGCGGAGACGAAGGGGCGCTACGGCGTCTGTTGTTGGTAAGAGCGAAAAGGTAGCCGTTCCCTTCGGCGCTTACCTTTTATGCAAAAGGCTGCTCCCCCCTTAGCGTCCCGCGGCGACCGAGGAGAAGTCGAGCGGTCGCCAGCGCCGCCTTCCCCTTCCCTCACACTCTATGACCAGTGGGCTCGGGCCTACCAGTCATTAGCGTGGGTGCTGGAGGATCGTGGGAAGGGCGGAATCCGAACCGCCAGAGCCACGGGACGGGCTCAAATAAGACAAGAATCTGAACCGTCTGACGCGCACGGTGCGCGCGGAGGACGGGCCCCTCGGGGATCCCGCTATGGGCAAAAGGACATCCATGCCCTCACCTGGCGGGAACGAGCTGTCCACCCGGCGCGATGATGGGATTTGGCCCCACCTGCGGGTTCATTCCTCTCCCGAGGTGGACCCGGGGGCCTCTGTCGGTACATACGGATAGGGGTACCTCCTGCTAGGGTGTCCAGGCCATTGGCTTCTCATAATCCATGCTCCCCCTTGGCTCTGGGCCATGTGGCATACGGTCTCTGGGCCTGACAGCTGGGACCACGGTCTCCGGACCCTCCCCGAGCTCCATGAGGTCCGAGGCCTCTGCACACCCAGGTGGGCGGGAGAGCTCTCGAGTGGCCCCGCGGACCCGGTCTCCCCTGGGAGGTCCGGGGCCGCCACGTGTGATGGCCGGACCATCACAGGCCAGCCCGCTCCGACCGGTCTCGGGGGCCCGGAGCCCCCTTCCCCCGGGAAGGGGTTCGGTCCCGCCATGTGCAGCCCGGCGGGAGGGGCGAGGCTGGCCCCGCCGCGTGCCTGCGGCCGAAGGCCCCTTGCGGGTTGCCTCTCCACCTACCAGCATTTAATGCGGTAGCTGAGTCGGGCGCGCCAGAGTCAAAAGGTGTGGCCTGCCACTGACACGCGGGGCAGGTAAGCTGACACCACGGTAAGCCTGCCTGACCTGAAGGCGGCGCGTCGCATCACCGCGCACAGTGAGCGGACTGTGTGCAGTCCCGTCACGGCGCTGCGCGGGTGATGATGGCCTGTAATAGGCGAGCCAAGGTGTGCGCTGTAACAGTGCGTGCGCCACAGGACAGCCCCGTCTCGCCCTCTGACCGAAGGTCCCATCCCAACAGTGACAGCACGGCTTCGCTGTTGGGTAACGCTGACGCCGGACACTGTACAAGACAAGGCTGTACACGGCCATATCCTGGCTGTAGATACGCACATCAACTTCTCGATAGAGAAGACTACGGAGAGGAGCTGGAGTTGAAGATCTCTATGTCTCTCGTAGAACAGGCTCCTGTAGGCCGGACCCACATGTCGGGGTCCCGCTCAGTGTAAGCACTCCCCTTGGACTATAAAAGGGGGAGTGCACTCGTTAGATAAGTTCCAGACACACACAAGCTTTGGCTGCTTTCCATACAGGCTCACGCAGCCAATACAACACCAAAGTGGACGTAGGGTATTACGCTCCGGCGGCCCGAACCACTCTAAATCTTCGTGTCCTTCCTGCGTTCATCTGTCCACCGATCGACCGCTTCTAAGTCTCCTCCAAACCCATCCTTAATTAGGATTAGGCGGGTGCTTTCCGCCACCCGGCTGGAGAATTCCTCCGACAAGTTTGAATTCCAATCTCATTTGAATTCAAATAGAATTGAGTTAGTTTGAAAAAGAAAAGAAAAGGAGAGAGAAAAAGAGAAGTCAGCCCGGCAGCCCATCCCTTCTTTCCTGCAGCCCAACTTCCCCCTCGTCCCTCTTGGGCCGGCACTTTTCCCCGGCGGCCCATCTCCCACTCCCCTCTCTTTTCCCTCCGCGCGGCCCTTCTCTCTCTTTTCCCCGCAGCCCAGCAGCCCGCCGGCCCAAGCCAAGCGTCGCGCGCCTCCTCTCTCTCTTTCTCTCTCTGCCAGCCAGGACCCGCTTGTCGGTGCTTCTTTCCTCACCCGCTCACGCAGCGCGCCCTCTTCCTCTCTGTCTCTGGTGGCCGGGCCCGCACATCAGCCCTTCTCCTTCCTCGCACCACCGGCCGCCCGAGAACCCCGGCGAGCCCCCGCGCCCGGCCCGCACGCCGAGGCCGCCCCGCCGCCCTACAAATAGAGTCACCCAAACCCCCGAAAACCCTAACCCTAAACCCCACGGCGCCGTTGAACCCCTAGCACCCCTGCCGCTTGCTCCGCCGCGCTAAGTTTCCTGCATCGCCGTGGACCGGCCGCTCCGCTGCGTCACCACCGCCAACAGCCACCGCAGGGGCACCGTCTCGAGCCTAGGATCATCTCCGAGCCCCCGCTGGCCGCAGCCTCCGCCCTCGAGCACGCCGGATTTGACCCCGACGCTGCCGTAGGTGAGATCGGTCCGCCGCCGCAATTCTTCACCGCAGGCGTTCCTCCGGCTGTGCTGATCATTTCCCTAGCTTCCCAGCTCGATGCTGAACCTGCCCGTGGGGACCAGAAGCCCGGAGACCCTCGGCAGCAGCCCTTCCCACGAACCCCGACCGCCTCCGCCGCCTGCCCGTTGTCAACGATCACCCTCCGCCGCATCTCAGCCCGCCTCAAGCCCTCGGTGAGCATCAGTATCCTTCCCTGCCCCTTTTGCGCTGGTTGTAGTAGGTCGTAGGTCGTCCCAGCTGCCAGAACGCCACGCACCGGAGCGCCGCCGTGCAGATCCGCCCCGCTGACAATTCTTCCTTCCCGAGCCTTCCCAAGCCCCGCAGTGCCCTAGGTGGTTTACCCATGTCGCGTTGAACCTCCCAAACCCAAGCTCGAGTTGTTTTGACCGCCGGAGCACCGAGATCGCCCAGCTCCGGCGAGCTTCCGAAACGGGATTGGTCGCCGGCGCTGCAGCGCCGCCACCCGTGCCCCCCAACCTCCCCAGCCGTCTAATCCGCAACCAGCATGCAGGATTAGATCCCGATCCCCTTCGATCTGAGCCGTTAGATCCTGAGCCAATGGATGAGAGCTGCGGATACCGGTTCGGGCCTGTTTTGAATCTGAGCCGTCCATCTAAGATCGGGCGTACGAGATTAGACCTAGGTTTAGTTTAGGTCCGGATCGTTGGATCTGGATCCAACGGCCCAGATTTAAAGATACCGCTTCAGCCTGCCAGTTTTGCTAAAGAGCCCCTGGGTTTCCTAGGAATTAACCAGCAGTCCACCCCTGTTCAAAAGAAATTCCATTTAAGTCCTGTTTTTAGCGCCGAAGCCCCCTGAGCTTTCTAGATTTTGGGTCCCCAGTCCAGCTCCTATGTTTTCGCGGGTTAGACCCTAGATCTACCCTTTAATTAGGTTTAGGCCCTCGGTTTTTGCGCAGAACCCCCCTGGAACTTCTGTTTTCTTACAGAAAGGTCCCTAGACCCTGTTTTGACCCTAGTTTTCGCGTCTTAGCTCCGTTTTAGATGGTTTTCACGCTCACACGATCGTTGTAATGCGTAGAATAGTTTTAGCTTAGTTTTGTGTGCTGTTTTATTGTATTGTTGTATTGTTTCTTATCTTTTGCCATTGTTTGTATGTATGTGCATGTGTGGACCATGTTTTGGCGTTGTGATCATGAGTAGACGTTGAGCCATCGGAGGAGTACCAGGAGCCACCTTCTTCAGAGTCCTTTGAGCAGCAGTAGGAGATCCTTGAGGAAGGTAAGTATAATATGAATATCCTATCACTTCTAAATACAATTTCATACTGCATTTTAATACTGTATACCTATAAGGATTTCCTAGCCACTTTTATCCTTCATATAAATACCTTGGGTTGCATTTTGGTTAGTTGTGCTAGGTGCTGCGCTCTCAAATATAACGGTCCTTTTTAATTAAATTTGATTAATGGCATATGCAACTTGATTCTGAGAGTGGCCCTCTGTGCTGTGTGCTTGAGCAGCTCACGTCTCATAGAGCGACAACCTGGGACAACCGCGCAACCACAAGACTGGAATGGGACGGTCTTGACTTACTAATTAGGTCATTTTGGTTTGGGAGTAACTTACCTGCGGGGCAAGAGGGGTGGTAAACTTCAATGGTCCCTGCTCCTCCGGCTTGATCTGTGCTGTGTGCTTGTACCCCCGTGAGGTGGGCCCCATCGTCGCCGATCCAGAAACCTTAGCGGTTACACCTTACTAACGTGATCCTTTGTAACGGTCTCATAGTGCGCTTGCTAGTCATCTCACCTAAGGAAGTGTGATGAACAACTAGCGTAGCTCACAACTTGTGGGTAAAGTTGTGCAACCTCTCGAGAGTGTAAAACTGGTATACTAGCCGTGCTCACGGTCATGAGCGGCCCAGATCATCCGTCTGATTAGTGGGGTTTACCTTTGGTGGTTTTGGCTTGGTTTTCAGTAGACTCATGATTAATTTTAATTAATTATTATGTAACTTGGGTTATGGTAATTCACCATTTGTAATAAATAGCTTTAATAAAATTTGCCAAGACTAAAAGCTAATGCAGTCGAGTCAGCTAACCCTAGAGCCTCATAACTCGTGTTATACTTGTTGAGTACAAGTTGTGTACTCATACTTGCCTTCTCTACTCTTCTGTTTCTCTTCTGGGTATCTTCGACTGCTGCTCAGTACCAGACGACGTGGAGGACTACATCAACGGACTTGACGATTTCTAGGCGTTGTCTCCCAGCCGACGTCCCAATGGCGTCCTGTTCTTCATGTATTTATTTTACGCTTCCGCATTCATTGAACTGATTCTTGATTCAGTTGTAATAAAGATATTCATTTATGATTTATACGCTTTTATTTCGATATACGTGTTGTGATATCTTGATGATTCTGTTGTATATATGCGTGACTTGATCCTGGCGCATATATGATTGCTCGGTTTATGTTCTTATAAATCGGGTGTGACACTACGCAAGCCAACCGCCAGCCGCCGCACTTATAACTCCCGCCTGCCCCTGGCCCCCCTCGCCCCGGCCGCCCTCCGCCCTCGCCGCTCCCGCACGCTGCCGCCGCCCCCCACCACCCGTGCGCCCCGCCGCGCCGCGTGCCCCCCTGCGCCCCAGCTGGCCCCGCGCCTCGGCTGCCCCAGCGGCCCGCCGCCTCCGCCGCGCCCCCTGCGGCCCCCGCACGCCGGCAGCCCCCGCCGCCCCCGCCCCCGCCGCGGGGATGAGTAGGATTCACGGGGAAGAAGGAGCAGCAAGCAACAAGGTACCCATCCAAGATCTGAGCCCGTCATCACTAATTAGTATATTGCTTGGTGAATCAACTTAGGTATTGATGAAGTGGTGTTGCTGTTTCGGATCTTAGATTGGTGAATTATCGCGTGCACGCAGTACAACCAGTGATTCGAATGTGGTATTTAACCTTTTTACCTGATTCAATTCAGCATGATTGTTTTATATTTTTTTCATGCAGGCTGCAATATGCTTTTACTTCTTAAATCCATGGAAATACATACATAGCTAAGAAAGGATTGACATGCAGTAATTAGTGTGATTCAAACTTCTGCGTGGCTTACTTGATATGGGAAGTATATGGATATATTTGTGTATAGTGCATCTATAATGTATACATTGTTACTCAGTGAGTTCTGTCCTGGTGTTGCTGTTGATCTCAATATATTAACTTGCTTCTTCAGCCATTCGCCTATTATTGAGAAGCTTATATTCCAGCTTTCTAAGGTATGGTATTTTTTTAGACATGTGGCATGTGTTATTGAATATCTGTTACCAGCTTTCTAAGTTATTTGCCATTGGAACAACCATTGGTGTGCAGGCATCTTAAGGTAGTTGAGATCAAATGCAAAGAAGTTGACAGGAGAATTCAACAGCTTTTAGACATCTTGAGTACTTATGGCATGCCACTCGAGCAAGTAAATATCCAACGAACAAATAGAGCTTCTGGACCTTGATGTGAGTCAAACTACTGAAACTTATGCTTCTCCTATTTCTGCAATATGCCAATATGTGTATTTATCTGGAGACAAAGACTGCCCATACTTGATGAATTAAATAAGTGCATGAGCAAAGTGTGCATCATTTTTCTTAGTAATATTTATGAAGTTTGGAAGTATTTATATAGATTACATATTGGTTCAAGTGAAAGTATTGTTCATTGATGGAAATTATCCATATTTGAGGCTTCCTTTACAATACTTTGATTATGTTTGCATTTTCATTTTGTACAGGTACCTTTAAATTTTCAAGTACAGAATAAGGAGACCTGGGTTATTGATGGATCAACTAGTGTCCCTAACCATAACATTGGGGCAACCTTGTAATGGGATGTTTCTATCTTCCTTCTAGAGACATCTTCTGTCACTTCCACTCAAACAACCAAACAACCGACTTGCTAGTATGACTTGTATAGATTCAGCTGGACAAATTATATAGTTTCTATTCTAGTCATGTAGACAGCCGTGATTGAACTTTTCTTTCAGGCTGGTCGGTCCGTAAAATTATACTCCAAAACTTTCTGTTGATCTATTGCTTGGTGTTAATTCACGCATTGCTATTTTCTGTGTGAGAGGTTCTTACTGCCTCTGCTCCTATATTCTCCCTGGTCAGTGTGCAAGTATGTGAAGTCTCGTCCATGATTTTGAGAGCTCTTTCACAACCTGTTTTAAACCAAGATTGTCTGCTTTTCGTCGGCTAGATGTAATTTCGTCGGCCAAGGTCGTAGCCGACGAAAATAGTACAAGTAATTTCATCGGCCACGGGCCGATGAAAATACGTGACCTATTTTCGTCGGCCTTGGAAGCCGACGAAAATAGGACCATATTTTCATCGGCCAATACGGCCGACGAAAATATCGTTATTTTCGTCGGCTTTCGACGAAAAAGCATCTATTTTCATCAACTTTATTTCGTCGGCCTAATTTCGTCGGTTGGCCGATGAAAATAGCTATTTTCGTCGGTATTGGGCCTATTTTCGTTGGCTAGAAGCCGACGAAAATATCCTATTTTCCTGTAGTGCCATGCTGCGAAGATGGATTGAAGAATCTTGGCAGCACTCTGGAGTTGCTACAATGGAAGGCAACGCAGGGTGTATTCGATAAGGGATTTTTTGAATTATTGAAACGTTGAAAAAATATGCTTTCTAAGGATAACGAATTGCCTACCACAACATACCAAGCAAAAAATCTTGTTTGACCTCTAGGATTGGAGGTACAGAAGATACATGCATGTCCCAATGACTGCATCCTCTACTACAGTGATGAGTATGAGAATTTGGATGCATGCCCTGTATGTGGTACATTGCGGTATAAGATCAGGAGAGAGGACCCTAGGGAAGTCGAGGGGGAGCATCGTCCCAGGAAGAGATTTCCTGCCAAGGTCATATGATACTCTCCTATAATACCACGTTTGAAGCGTCTGTTTAGAAATAAAGAGCATGCCAAGTTGATGCCATGGCACAAAGAAGAATGCAAGAAAGACACAATGTTGAGACACCCAGCTGATGGATCCAGTAGAGAAAAATAGATAGAACTTATGAGACTTTGCACTGGATGCTAAGAACATAAGGTTCCATTTGAGTACGGATGGCATGAATCTTTTCGGTGAAATGAGCAATAGCCACAACACTTGGTATGTGACTCTATGTATGTACAATCTTCCACCATGGCTCTGCATGAAGCATAAATTCATCATTATGCCAGTGCTTATCCTGGGCCCAAAGTAACCTGGTAATAATATTGATGTGTACATAAGGCCATTGGTCGAAGAATTGTTATTGCTATGTTACGAAGAAGGTGTATGGATGTGGGATGAATACCGATAGTAGAACTTTAACCTACGAGCACCGTTGTTCATAACCTTCAATAACTGGCTTGCTCTTAGTAACATGTCAGGACAAAAGGACAAGTGATATAGAGCTTGCATACACTGCTTAGATGAAACTGATAGTATATTCTTGACTCACTGCAAAAAGATTGTATACATATGTCATCATCGGTTCCTCCCCATCAAACATCAGGTACGAAAAAGAGGCAAGCATTTCAAAGGGCAAGCAGACCACCATACCGTACAGTACAGAGCCGATGCACCGTAGTGGTTGGCAAATCTTTGATATGTTAAAGGCTATAGAAATAGTATTTGGCAAGGGACCTGGTAGCCAACCTATTCCGAGCGGAAATGGAATGGCGGTTATTTGGAAGAAGAAGTCTATTTTTTGGGAGCTACCATATTAGGTGGTCTTAGATGTTCGTAATGCAATTGACGTGATGCACATCATGAAGAATCTTTGCGTCAACCTAATAGGATTCCTGGGAGTGTACGTGTCGGAGGATTTCTCCAGCCGGGTGGCGGAGTGCACCCGCCTAATCCTAGTTTATGATGAGTTTGGGGAAGTCAAGGAATGCTAGATTTAGAGACGTATAAACACGGAAAGCACACAAGGGTTTAGAGTGGTTTAGGCCACCGGAGCGTAAAACCCTACGTCCACTGTGTGTTGTATTGCTTGTGAGTCTGTGAAACTTGTGTGTTGGTGGAACTTGAAAAAGCCTTTCTTCTAACATGTGTGCTCTCCCTTTTATAGGCTCAAGGGGAGCACGTACACTGAGCGGGGTCCCGACAGGTGGACCCGGCGATATATTAAATAACGTACACATTGGAGTCTTAAATGCCACAGATTCGGAAATCTTTCTCTTCGGCTCCTGTGCGTATCCTCTACCAGGGTATGGTCATGTGCCGTCTTGCTGGCACAGGGTCTGCTATCAGTGACATGCGTAGTGAGAGACGTGCTGTCACTGTAGGGTCAGTTCCCGCTGACAGACAAAGGGGCTATGTTGACCTGCCATGCTGTAGCCTCCGCGCACTGTAGCAGCGCACGCCGCGGCCCTCCTGCAGCAGGTCATAATAACCCTTCGCTCACGCGCGCGGTGCTGTGATGTGACTACACGCTGCTCGCCCGCGCACGCGGTGCGGTGATGCGACGCGCCGCCTCGGTAACTGGCGGGCTTACCGTGGTGTCAGCATACCTGCCCAACGTGTCAATGGGCAGCCCATGCCGTGTCTCGAGCACGCGCACCCCAACCACCCGCACATTTAATGGGATAGTTGGGTTGGCTTCCCGCAGAAGGCTGGCTGCCACCGGACACGTGGCAGTGCTGGTTTAGCAGCCGCTTCCCCAGGGGCATGTGGCAGCACCGGACCTCCTCCCCGGTGGGGAGGGAGGTCCGGGCCGCTCTGGCTGGCACAGGGTCGCTAGCACCCTGGGGTCCGGCTTCCACACGTAGGGGCCCAAGACTACTCCGCGGTGGTTCGGGCTCGCAGTAGTCATTCCTGAGGACCTTGTCCTCGTGGGCACGTGGAGGCGCCGGACCTGCTAGAGCGCGGGGTGAGGTCCGGAGACCGTGACCCTAGCCGTCAGGCCTGGGCCGTACGCCCCGTCACCCAAAGGCTTAGTGCGAGGTTACGGATAACCTCGCGTCCCTCGGGTTGGACACACTAGCAGGAGGTACCCCTGTGTGTATGTACCGACAGTACGGGAAGACAAAAGATACACTAGAAGCACGACAAGAATTGCAACATATGGAGAGCGAGATGGCCTGCATCCAGAAATGAGAGAAAACGGATGGCACTACTTAAGTTCTGCCAGCTATACTCTTAGCAAAGAAGAGAAGGTAAGCATGTTTGAATGCTTGAGCAGTATCAAGGTCCCATCTGGATACTCCTCGAATATAAAAGGAGAGGGGTGAGGAGAGCAGGCGTCCCAGGAGGAAAGCACCGGGCACTGTGAGGAGGCGGAGCTCGGG
This sequence comes from Panicum hallii, assembly GCF_002211085.1. Taxonomy (NCBI): domain Eukaryota; kingdom Viridiplantae; phylum Streptophyta; class Magnoliopsida; order Poales; family Poaceae; genus Panicum; species Panicum hallii. The sequence continues at coordinate 21,052 of NW_020356390.1, forward strand.
ATCATGCGGAGAGGGAGAGGAGGAGGAGAGGGCGGCGCCGTGCTGTCGGAGATGGGGAGGGGAGGGGAGAGAGGGAGAAGAGAGGCTGACGGCGGGGGAGGTTGCGGCGGGGAGGGAGGGTAAGCGGCGGGGGAAGGGAGGAGAAGGACCGAGAGGGGAAAGGTGAGATTGAGACTTCTTTTTTTTTTAAAGGGTGAGACTGAGACTCGTGAGAGAGAAGGGGAAAATATAAGGTGATGAATGTATCACCGCCAGTTGGTATTACGGCCCGGCAGTGACGAGGGCATCACCGCCGGGCCGTAATACCAACTGGCGGTGATAAGGCGTTTGCAATGATGGATTTTACAGTAGTGCCGGTGCCTAAAAGCCTTACCAACCGGCACTATAAGGCCTTTGTTAGTAGTGTGATTGTCCATTTGGTTGTCGATGTATGCCTTATCCAAATGTGTATTTTTATTCTTAGTTCCCTATAATTTCAATATGTAAGTAAATCTTAAGATGCATATACATATATACATATATGAATAATTGTTAAAGACTACTCTTTTTTGCATGTATGTGTGATCAGAGGGGAAACTGTGATGTATGTATGGCCTATTTTCTGTTTCTTTTCCTGTCCTATTTTTCTATTTCTTGTTTTTTCATTCATCATCAGTGACACGTTTAGCCAAAATATGTCACCTATGACGGGTCATTAAAGACACATTTTCGATAAACACATCACCGATAAGGGGTCATTGGAGACGCATTTTGGCAAAACGCATCACCGATGATTGATCATCGGTGACGCGCACAAAATTGGTGACGTGAATTTTTTTCGTCTCTGATGTGCTTCTAGCCACGTCTCCGATGAGTGTTTCTGGCATAGTGAGATCTATATATAACAACATTAGATAACGGTATTATTAGTTGCTAGTGGATAGATAGATAGCCTCGGTTAGAAATAAATCCAGCAAACGATCACACAAACAAGCAGGAACCGAACAGCCGCAGACATGTAAGGCTAATGCCTTGGCCAAATTAAACACTTCCTTTGAACAGCAAATCAGGATAAAATAATACTTCATTTGATCAAATCAAACACAAGCAGGTAGCAATGAAACAGGGGATAAGGATACCGTACTAGGTGCTCCTTTTATCATTTTACAGCACAACAGCATGCTCCCAGGTAGTCAAGGTCCTCCTTTAATTTTCATCGTGTTGCCTTAACATCGAAAACCCTGCATCCCGCTGCAGAATGTGTTTTTTAATTTGTTCTACGCTGACGATGAGCATGGATATGGATTATGTAAAAGTTCGGCGTTTGCGTCGTGCCGAAGCCATGGCGCAATGGAGTTGTCAAGGGAGGCCAAACGAGGCACATGCATTATAGGTCTCGGTGTGGCCAGAGTGCTCCAACGGTGACAGAGATCAGGAATAAATTGCGCAACACCTAGCTACAACGGGTAGTAAAGGCTCTCAGACCCTTCCGTCTACCCCAAATATACCGTACTTATTTGACCCGATACTAATATGCTAGATCCAATATCTATCCATATATTTGAGGTGGACGGATAATTTGTTTTTAGTAGCGCAGGTATTAGTGTCATCGTATTATTATTGGTTCAAAAAGAGGGCAATATACTCTATTTCTCAATACAGTATTATTTATCAAATAAACTATGTTGTTTAGTTACTCTTCTACTTATCTAGGATTGTTAAGGGCGTGATTGGTTACCTGGTTGCCACTAGCCTGGGTGGCACCAAGGAACCAGGTTCCCTTCAACCAGGTTTAAGGTATGCAACCTGGGTTGATTGGTTGCCTGGTTCCCACCGAACTGGATGAGCAGAGACGATGATTGGTTACCTGGTTGCATCCCAGATTCAAAAAACTAGATGCAAGAACGGTGATTGGTTGCCTGCATCGCACGTAAATCCCATCACCAGAACCAGGTGATGGTGAGGTTACCAGCACCCGAAGCACACAAGGTTGAACACCATGATCACAATCAGGCAGTGGTGAGGTTACCACCATAGCGCACACACACTGGAAGCAATTTGTATCACAGAGGCATCATTGGCTGATGGCATATGCTCGGTCTTAGTTATATTCAGTTAAAATCAACAATAACTGAGAAGAAATAACTAGGTGCCCAAATCAGTTAATTAATGACAAGCTGAATCTGAGAAATTTAGTAAAAAAAATGTCCATTACACACACTGGGGAGCAATATGTATAAAAGAAGCATCATTGGCTGATGGCATGTGCTCAGACTTAAACATATTGAGTTAAAATCAATAGGAATAGGAACTGTGAAATTGAGTAACCAGGTAACCAATCAGACCACATATAGAAGCATTGTCCAGCAAAACACAACAGACCACGGGTAAAGACAAGAGAACACAACAGAAAAGCATCCATCATCATAGCATTATGCCATCAGCCTCAATTTACAGTGAGGATTCAATCAACAGATAAGTAAGCACAAGAGTAGAGCATGCCTTTACATAGTAGGGCAACAAAAATAGCAAACTCATCATCATAGCAGATGCCATCAGCCTCAGTTGAGAGTGAGGATCCAGCAACCTCACATGACAAAGAATGAATCAATTAGCAGGTGACAGATAGGAAAATAGAAGAAAAGAAGTATGAAGTACATCATAGAACATCATTGGCAATAGCTATACACCTCAGAATGTGTAGCATCAACAAAATAATAACATCATTGGCAATAGATAGATGCTCAGTTTAGGTATAGTTCAATACAATAGCATAACTCGAATAACAATACATCATTGGCAATAGATATATGCTCAGATTAGAGTCCAACATCAAAGTGGTTGATCCAATACATTCACTACATCATAGTAAGAGGATAGAGACTTGTTACTATATATATGAGTCTCTATCTAGTTATAGCAGGATCACATCAACCACATAGAAGAAATGGAAAGATGTGACCAGCTGCACAAAAGAATGCAGGGTCAGTACCTCTGCACAAAATAGGTTAGCAAAAGGAGGTCCTACTGGACAAAGGATCAACCAGCAATAAGAAAACTATCAGATACTAGTTGTTGTTGTTGTAGTAGTGCTTAGCTAAGAAGGTCCTCAGCCACAGCACACGATGAGCATCAGACATTAGCAGGTATGCAGCCCCAAGAGCATTGTTGTCTGCCAGATGGGAGTAGGCCACAATCAGAGCTTCATCAGTGAAGCCAGGGACAAACATCACAGTAGAGTAGAGGTCAGCAGGGACAACTTCAGTCTTTGTTTCTCTGATAGCATCAGCCACATTGTTCACAGCAGTTGTCATCCCAGACAGGACAGTGATATCCTCATCAGAGAGCATTGCCCTCTTCCTCTTGCTGCCCACTCCACTGCCATTAGGCTCTTGCTGCTTGCTACTAGCCTCCTGGTGCTTGCTGCTACTGCCCTCAGCATCCTGCTTAGCTACCTCCTCAAACTCTTTGGCAGGCTCATCAATTTTTTGAGAACTCTCAGCCCAGTCAGATGGAGAACCCAAAGGCTGGCTAGAACCCATGGCAAACTTGCCTGTGGCACAGCCATTGTCAAATATGATCTCCATTTGCTGGTAGTTCTCTATTGGCTTGTTCAGAAGGTCAGCATCTTCAGGGTGAGCCTAAAATGCAATGCAATTTTAGAAATTAGCTAATATTTAAGAGAAGAAGGTGAAAATGATATGCACTATGGCTAACACCTTTACATGACCATTATAGTGCTCATCCTCCAAGGAAATCATGAAGGTCTCCTCATCCCATAAAGCTCCACTAAGCTCTCTCAGCTTGGTCACTCTCATCCATTTTTTCCTCCATGTGCGCAAGTGGTTATACACTTGAGTAGAGGTTACATTGTTCCCTGTGAACTCCTGAAGGTCCCTAGCAACTTTGTTCAAGTGAACCTCCTTGAACCCCTTATCTGTTCTAACCCCAGTGGAAATGAGTTCACAGAACCGGCGCAAGATAAAGGAGGATGTGACACTAGTCCACCTCATAGAATTCCTTTGCTGCCTGGCTCGAGGGGCAGCACGAGGAGGAGGGGCAACAGCAGCAACAGCAGGGGCAACAACAGCAGGAGGAGGGGCAGGACCACCAGAAGGATTAGGAGCAGAATTAGCAACAACTAGGGCATTGGAATAGCTACCATACAGCTCCATAAACTCTCTTTCCTCTTGAACATCCATGCCCTAGTACCAATATTTGACAACAGTATATAAGACAAACATCATAGCATATATCTATTGCCTCAGTTATTATAAACAAAACAACATCATAGCATATATCTATTGCCTCAGTTATTATAAACAAAACAACATCATAGCATATATCTATTGCCTCAGTTATTATAAACAAAACAACATCATAGCATATATATATTGCCTCAGTTATTGTAAAAAACAACATCATAACAGTGTGCATGTGGCTCAGATCATATACAAAATCATGTATAAACATCACAGCAGTGTCCCTGTGGCTAGAATCATGTAAAAAAACCAGCATCATAGTAGTCTGCATGTGGCTTAGAAGATGTACAGAAAAAAGACATCACAACAGTCTGCCAATTACCTCAGAACAAGTAAAAAGAAACAACATCATAGCAGTGTGCTAATTGCCTCAGAACAAGTAAAAAAGAAACATCATAGCAGTGTGCCATTGCCTCAAAACAAGTAAAAATGAAACATCATGGCAGTGTGCCATTGCCTCAGAACAAAGTACAAACAACATTATAGCAATGTGCCATTGCCTCAGAAAAGATACAAATAATAAACACCATAGCAGTGTTATTACAGTACACATACAACACAAATCCATGTCTTCATATATGACAGTGCCCCCTGTTAGCCCACATGAGATTAGCTATTTCATCCCTAATAGATGCCCAGTCACTATTATCTTCTACTTGAACACCACCAACATTGGAACCAATGCTATTAGGAGCCCAAGCCTCCTCAAGGGGAACCACTTCATCTACACCATAGTTCAGGATCCAATTATGTAAAATGCAGCATGCTAGCACCAATTTCACTTGTGTCTTGAAGGGGTGAAAGGGTTTGTTGTCCAGGATCCTAAACCTATTTTTTATTGCCCCAAAAGCCCTCTCAACTGTGACTCTTAAGCTTGAATGCCTAAGGTTGAACAATTCCCTTGCATTGGTTGGATAGTTTCTACCACCATATTCATTGAGATGGTACCTAGTGCCTCTGAAGGGAGGAAGGAATCCAGGGCGGCATGCATAACCAGCATCAACTAGATAGAATTTACCTAAAAATAATATAAGTATTAGTACTATTGTATTAGTTGTGTCATTTTAATTAATATGACTTCATATTATACCTTGTGGGACAACTAACCCATCCTGCCTCTCTAGAGCATCAGCAAGGATGGTGGCATCATGTGCAGACCCCTCCCAGCCAGCTAGGACATAGGTGAACTTTAAATCGAAATCAACTGCAGCAAGTACATTTTGAGTTGTTTGATGTTTTCTTCCCCTAAATGCAGCTTGAATTCTTTGTGGCACCTTAGCCAGGATATGGGTGCCATCTATTGCCCCAATACAGTCCTACAAACTCAGTTGTTGTTTGGATTAGTTGAGATAACAACCATTGATTTGTTATATGTAAATAAATATGTTATATACCTTAAAATATGGATACCACCTATGGCTATTCCTGATCTTAAGTGGAGTAGCATTGGTGGGAGGCTTAATCATCTCTTCTCTTAGTTCCCCAATTGCATACAAAACCTCTTTAAAATATCTGCTAACAGTCTCTACAGACCTTCTCCAATTTTGGTGGATGACTCTAAATCGCTGGTTATGTCCCACAACATGGAGAAACATTGCAACTTGTTCTTCTACACAACTATGTAGGCTATCCCTAAGTAGGTGTCTCTCTCTAAGCAGGTTACAAAGCTGAAAAAAGGGTGCTCTTCTCATGCGAAGCATGTTTACACACTCCACATCATTGCAGTTATAAATCAAGTTCAAGTTCCTCCTCCTCTCCTCGTCCATGGCACTAAGAGGTGCATAACTAATACTAGGGCGAGACTGTTGGCCACACAAGAACCGACTAAACATGAATGCATGAATGGCAGCTACTAAAGCAGCAGCCTGAATGATAAGCTTGCGCCTCATTTCTCCATTATCCAGCTATAAGCAAATAACATGTAACAACACTTAGCACAGTATAGTAACTCTACATCATAGACAACAGCACACTGCTCAGCTAAAGCACTCATCATCATAGGCATCATAGGCAAGGGCACACGGCTCAGTTTATGCACTAAACATCACAGACACATAGCACATAGCTCAGTTAAATAGGACTGTAAATAATCAAACCCAAAGTCATCATAGGCAAGACTCAAAAGGGAATAGAGCTCAGATAAGTAACAGTAAACAAGATAGCCACAACAGATAACTCAGTTAAGTAGTAGCAAAGAAGCATATACCTCTAAACATCACAGCCATAGGGACATAGCTCAGATAAGAAGCAATAGGAAACAAGCATATAGCATTAAACATCACATCCACAAGCACATAACTCAGATATGTAGCAAAAGTAAACAAGCATATAGAACTAAACATCACGGCCACATGCACATAGCTCAGATAAGTAGCTAGCACAAAGAATCACAGTTGCAGAGGAAGGGGTACCAGACACCTTGCAGCAACCAGGCAGAGAGCACACACACAGATCGAAAGGGGGAAGACAGGGAGCACAGATCTGCGATGCTGCAACCAAAACAGGGATTAGCTTACACAAATCGAAGGAAGGAGAGGGGAAGATAGATACAGAGGGGGGGGGGGACAGATCGAAGAGGGAACGCCACATCTCGGCGATTGAGGGGGGAATACTTGCCTCGACGAACAGAGATTCGCCCAGCAATCGCAGCTACAGAGAGGATAGGGAGGAAACAAGTCAGATCTCGGCAACCATAGGGAGAGAAGAGGATGAGAGCAGAGAGATTCACCTGGAGCTCAAGCGGCGGAAATGGCAGCGCGCGGGGGGCGGCGTCGGGGGTGTCTTATAGCGGAGGCGAACGGCGCGCAAACCCTAGCCCTTGCCGCACGCGCGAACGCGCGAGGATGGAAATGGCGCGAGGATGGAAATGGCGCGAAAGGGGGGGAGCGGTAACCCTAGCCCATGGCGGGAGCGCGCGCCTGGACACCCGCGACCACCGCCGCCTGCCTCGGCCCGCCCGCCCTCGCATCGCCGCCACCAGGTTCGGGGAAAACGGGTTTCATTTCTGCATCGCGGGGACCTGGGTGGGAGGGGAGGTATGCATCGCGCGAGCCTGGTTCGGAGGCCCAACCAGGTAACCAATCGTCGGGAGCCCGCATCGCGCGAACCTGGTTGGGCTATAACCAGGTAATAAATAGTTGCGTCCGTCAGATGAAACTTTTGATAAGTATCTGCAGGGCCTACGTGTCAGAGGGCCAATTAGCAGTATTCACTGCCGTTGTTGTGGCCGGGCACGGCGATGGCTTTGATGCAAAAACCTCATGTCAGATGGATCCCTCGTGTTAGTGATACAGGCTGGTGCTTTCACGGTGGCGTGTCATCAGCTGTTTAAGGTGAGAAACGGTGAATACCCGAGCCCGCGCACAGTTAGAAATGGAAAAACACGGCCGAAATCTTGCTGGTCATGAGATTCCAAAACCGGACGGCCCTCGAAACTCCCCGCGCTGCTCCCCGTCTTCTTCAGCACAGGATGAATCCCAATCGCCGGGCCCCAGTCCAACGCCGGCGCCCGTCTCCCCCGCCGCCACCGCCGGCCGCGCGCGCGGCCCTCTCCTCTACCGCGTCGCCAACTCCAACACTAACTGCCGCGCGCGAACCGTTTCCAGCCAGCTTTCAGCAGCGCACGACAAAAAAGGCAGGAGCGTGCGGTGCGTGTGCGTGATAGGCGGGCAGCGCGTGGAGCGTCCATCATTACCTGGCCTTTAGACTGTCTTCGCCCAGCCGCAAACCCGCAATTCCCCACTTGCACGGCACCCCCTTCTTCGTCAAGAGCTCAGCTCGCCGGTGACTGCGAGACCAGCCGGCGCTCGACCGCAAGAGATGGGGTTCACAGGCAGCCTGAAGCGAGCCCGGGAGGAGGAGAAGGGCGCGCCCATGGTGTCCCGCGTCCGTGATCCGTAAGTAGCTTCTTTCGCCCACCTCTTTCTCTCCCCCCTCTCTCAGTTTTCCCCATGGCTTCCTTCGTTCCCATCTATCCTATCTCCGGCCAGCACGATTTGGGGATCTAGTATCTTTGATTCCAGGAAAGCTTATCCTTTCCTGCGATTTCCTCTTCTTGGCTTTGTTATGATCTAATGGATTACAAACCCGATCTACTTGTTTTTGCCCGTTGCCACCAGCCCACCACCTCCTGATATGAGAGAGAGGCCGCTTCGCTTCTTGGCGACCATGCAGCGCGAGCTCGCCAACGAGACGCACAAGTACAACGAGTTCATCGACGTCATGGGCCAGTTCAAGAATGGGAGGTCAGTAACCTGAACCATCCTTGCAGATTGGTAGATATTATTGCATCAGCCACATGAGAAATTAGTGGTTTATTTCCATCTGCTGCTTGTAGTATTGGGGCGTTGTTCAGAGTCCTCAACTAGCTGTTTCATGATAATCGTATGGATCTCCAGATGCATTCTTGTTGGTGACTTGGTGTTGCTGTTTGTGGATTGCAGAATGGATGCAGCCAGCTTGGTTGAGTATGTCACGGTCCTGCTCGCCGGGCACCCAGATCTCCTCCGCGGCTTCGACGAATTCGTGCCTATGGATTACAAAATATCTGGACAAGCAGGGGCGAAGTGATGGCATCTGATATCGTTGGTAGTACTTGGGCTGGCCTTTGGTTAGATTGATCGAATGGAGGTTTTATTCGCTCTCAGCTGTGCTATGTATGGCTAAACATTGCTAGCCCTTGCTTTCTTTCGTATGGATCAATTTGTACATCAGTGCCCGATTCTACAGAACCCGGCACTGCTTGTTTGGATTGTGGAGTATCCAATAATAATTCTGGGTTTGTGTTTGACACTCCAGTGGCGTATCTGAAGTTTGTTATGTGTCTATATTCCATCTAGGCATTGCAGGATGCGCGGGAAATAGTTAGTTGTTTGAAATCATTGCAAGATTGCACAACACTTAGGATATGAATAGTCATTGGGGCATGATTGCTTGCCCATGCATGCCTTTTTCTACACTTGCTACAGATACCCCATCAGCCATTACTGTTATATATAGTTATTAGGGCACTTGATTTGTTTGGAGGGCACAATATATGAACACCGGGGAGTTTACAATGCATGCATCATAGAGTTCCCTGTTTTTGCAAGGAAGTATATATATATAGTATATCAGTTTATTTAGATTCTGATTTCAGGGTGTGCGAAAGGAACAAGATTATAGCAGTGTTCTTTTTCTTCTCCTTTGTTGAGCAAGGAAAAAAACTAGAATGGATGGGATGAACAGGCTGGCGCGGTGCGCTGGTAGTAACAGAAACTAAGAAAAGGAATGGAATGCACTTGCCATCAACACCTTTTGAAATCCGGTCTTCCATTATATGTTTGGGTATTAATCCAAGGTGATCCATTTTTTTATGAAACAGGTGATGACCCATGCATTTTATCTTCGTTATTCCAGTCTCCATGCTCAGTTAACCAGACGTCACAAAGTCCTGGACCTTTTAATTTCTCCTGTAACTGCATGATGCCATTGTTGCATGAGTTCGTGACTCCGTGAGCTCACACCAAGTCTTTGATTCGGGACGACTCAGCTAGTTTAAACCCTTGGCTGCGACTAAGCGTCGCAATGTGCGTCTCGCCGATAGCCGTTCCCAGGCTTGCCATCGCCTATGCCCGCCACTTCGCACAATTTCCCGTATGGCGTCAATCCTCCCATAGTTACATCCATGCGGGAGCCAAAAAACAACAAAATAAGCATAGTTTGGGACCGACATTAATAATTTTGTAGGGATCACTAAATGAGTGATGGAATAATGACGGTTCAGACATGGACAGAACTCAATACTCAGTATCTTAATATATACTATGCTTTCTCAAAGGAAACTGTATCCTGTGGCTATGCTATTTATCAACACTATATGCAATTGTAGCAGGATGGGGATTATGCCCATGACCTTTGACTTGAGAAATTATTTTTATTAAATTCCTTTTTGGCATTTTACTTGTGATCATATGTTTGCTCTATTTTTTATTCCCGCAACCGAATATGCTCGAGTGATGCGGTGGACAAAGAGTCTGCAGCTGACCTCCTGCTTGAGACTATATTGGTCGGGATGTATGCTGAAGCGCTGTGGATACTGCTACAATGGTGTTTGATGAAATGCCAGTGGTGCTTATTAGCGATAATACACAAGTAGGTATGACAACCAAGGTGAGACCAGTTTGTTGGCTCTGCTTTATTTGAACCACAGTGATGCTGCAATTTTGGTTTGTATAGTGATTCATCATCAATATGGAAGGTCAGTATGAAAAATGCGGTCTTCCTCAAATTAATATTATTGTGCACATTATTATATATCATTATGTGGAAATCATGGATATATATGACCTGTAAATTGGAGCTTGCTATATCTAAACTACACTCTTTTAGGTAATTAGAGGAATTATTATACTAAGTGCTGGTTAGAACATGTATTCTTAGTGCAAAAATTTAAACTGTCCTCTTATCATTTAACCATGTGTACAAAGGCTCCACTGCAGGTCTATACTCCATACTTGCAGCCAATAATACCTCCACATTATTTGATTGTTAGGGAGTATAAGGCTGCAGAGTTCAAGGGGCCCGGTAAGAGCTTTTGGATGTTTGGATCAGCTATGGATTATAAAAACCATCTAAATGAATCTAGATCGCATCCTTACAACCCAGATTCTTATGCAGATTATAGAATCCAACTACCAAGATTTTTATAATGGCACTATCTTGCTCTACTCGGTTGTTTTTAGATTATAGAAACAACTAGTTCTCCATGCACCTTATAATCAATTGATTCAAACAACCTAGCTATTTATAATCTATAATGTAGATTTGTTATAATCCATAGCTAATATCCAGAATCTAATAATCTATATCCCATCCAAACAGGGCCTTAGGAATTTGGATATGAAAAAAATTCGTTGACTGTTAGAAGATCAGTATCTTTTTGCCATATATACTATACCTTTACGTGTTTTCCTAAAGTACTTGTATAATGCCCATGTTAATGCTACAGTGATACTTTGTAATGCAAATCAAACAACCAAAGTTTTAGAACAAGATAATGCAACACCAGTACAAATTAATCATCAGAACTTTGAACTTGAGACACAAGGATATATACTATATTTGGTTATAAACTGATCTTGGATACTGGATTATTCCAGTCTCCCTCTTCCTTAGCAACACTTAGATATATACAACTCTACCATTATATACACTCCTTACTTTGAAGGCAACCTAAAGGGTCAATAAATTCAGAGATTGGTGACGTCCTCAAAATTTTAGAATTTAACAGTACAAATAAAAGAAAAGAAAATGCATAGTTCTAACTTTTCATGACGAGGACTCAGGATATATATAGGCAAACTACAATCAAAATTACAACCTAACAATATGTAGCCACTTTTCGAAACATAGATTATTGTAGTTCTTAAAACTTAGTTCTTGCTCATGCAAAGTACATTCTTAAATGCTTCGGAGTACACTAAATATATCTTTAAGAATATATATATCCGAATCATCATATCATTCAAGCGAGAGGTTCCTGAATACAATGTTGTTGTCATTGCATATTCATATGACTGTCAATCTTCAGTGAGGATATTTTCTTATCAGCAACAACTAAGGTGCCTGCATCCAATTTGCCTTTATTTGCTGCTAGTGAATAGACAGACAGTTCCATAACTTGAAAGGCAAATGATTTATTAATTGTTTTTCAGGCACCTCTACTGTTCTTATTTTCCAGCTGTGTGTCCTGCAAATAAAATGGAAAACAGATTTGGATCTGTTAATCCTAAACATAAGTTATGCATGATGAAGGATTCACTTGTCGTAAGTTAATCCTAAAAGAAAAACTTAGGGAAACAAGGTTGCAGTTGCACCGTATTTCCAAATATCTACATGAAAATGTTTTGAATTGCAGATGATCGACATGTTCATGAAATATTGAAGGATTGGAATAGCGACTAGAGGGGGTGAATAGGAGCCTAAAAATTATAGCCTAAATCCTAAAAATCAACCCTAAATATCCTCTCCTCTAGCATGATCAAGAATACGTATCTATTGGAGAGCTACTAGACTTGGAATCAAGCTAGGAAGCAATCTTAAGAATATCGGAAGCGAACACCAAAATGTTCACGAGAAATACCGAAGAATCAAAGAAATCCTGGCTCAGCCGGACCAATATCAGCTCAGCTAGTATGTGAACATAAGGTCAATCCTGACTCAGCCGACTTATACCAGCTCAGCCGTATGCGAACAGAAGGACAATCCCGGCTCAGCCGACCTATACCAGCTCAGCCGATATGTGAATATAAGGTCAATTCCGGCTCAGCCGGACCTATACCAGCTCAGCCGGTATACCCAAAAAAACAATTCGTGAAGCAAGATCCAATCTCTAAAAGTGGGTCAAATGAGCTCTAAATCTCACAAAATTTTAACCGTAGATTCACAGCAACTTGGTGAATCTTTGCCCAAAAGATCTCTTCCAAAAGATCAAGAGTTCACTTTGGATTTCACGAGTTTTGGAAAGGGGCAAGAAAAAGGATGAAGAATCAAGAACAACCTCAAAGCCAAAACGTGAAATCCAACCAAACTGATCCAAATCCAAAGATTTTGAGCTGTAGCTTCTCTACCATATGTGAATCCTTTCCCCAAAGATCTCTACGAAAAGATCAAGTTAACATCTTCAATCTCATGGACTTGGTCAAGAACATAAGAAAAGGGGTTTGGAGAATCCTCAAAATCCGAGGTGCTCGTGAATGGATTTGGTAGGGTTCACCCTAGATAGATATTCTTGCACATGTCCTAACACCAATTTCCCCAAGAAAAACTCCCCAAATCGCTGCCAATCGCGAGATCGGAAAATCACCCAAAAATAGCTCCGAAATAGGGAAAATAATAAATTTGAGATCTAGAGGTAGAGAACAATCTTGCGCCAATTTGATATTGGATTGCCTCAAGATGTCCGTTACAAGCCACTTCTAAGCACAATCCAAGCTATAATTGCAAAAAGCTCAAATCAAAGAGCCCCTCCTCTCTCCCTCTCTCTACCCTAACCAAATCTCTCTCACAAACAAATGAGAGACCTTCACAAAAGAGATAGCTGCCAACAGCCATCCACATATATATAGGCGCTTGGCAAATGTCCGAAACACCCTTACATGAAGCACGCAACCAAATACCCCTCGGGGGTAAAACGTCCAAGTTTTCTCAAAGCACCGGACAACAAGCCGCCTTCACAACTTCACTTTGCCTCGACGCAGGATTTCTGATGATGCCACATGCCCTCCTCACCGCCATCCGGCCGCACCGGATGCCACCCCAGGTTTTAAGGCCCAAACCGGGAAACCTGCCTGCACAATGGTTTGAGGACCAAACCACCAAACCGTTCATCCTCCACTTGGCTGCCACGCGACCCGATATCGATGTGTGTCTGGCTCCGCCAAGTCCATGACGCCTTTAAGTCTTTCGCACTCCCGCCACACGGGCAGCCTACTCGAACTTGCTATCGCCTTCGTCCTTGACTTGACCGACACTGTCTTTATCATGTCCATATAATCTTGCTCTTCCGCGCACCACTGGACCGTCCATGACTCCGCTCGACTCCTCAGGTCCCTCAGTCCAAGCCTACTCACGTTCATCCTTCACCACCCTTGGTCCATCGGCATGAACCTTCGCTTGACCTTCATGCATGCCGTCAACCGTCACGTCGCATCCTGCACCTACAATCACGAGCCAAAGATACCACACATAAGATATGTTTTACACACACATCACAACTCAACGCACACAACACAACACTTCCGGTTAGCCATTAGCACAATCAAGCATGTATCAAAATTGACTCAACTGTAAAGCTCCAATCATCTAGTCAATCACTCATTACATATTAGACCAAGCACATCTCGACTTTGGTTTCTCAAATATGGAGTATTACATTCAATCTATGCATGCTATTATCTTCCATTTGTTATCTCTTATGTGCAATCTACCTTCATCATACATAGGTCTATTACTTATATAAAAAACATACTCTGTTAACTATTGATCCAGGAATCCATAACCTTGGGAGCATACTCTAGAAAAAAGCTAGGATAGCACCATACACTTCCTACCACTAAAAATCGTGTGCATATATATGAGCATGAACACAGGCGCTCGAATGCTTGCCGCGCCTTCCACTCTTCACGAGTCCCTAGTGCAAAAGGACAAAATGACTGCCATGCAAGTTGCTGTTACCTAAGCCGATTTCTGTTGCTTCGTCATATAAAAAGGGAGGCAACTGAACGGAGGGGCCCTCCATTTATGCTAACGCGAGAGCTCCGCGACCCCGAACCCACCATGATTCTTATCCGCTTGGCGTATCCACCTCCTCCTGCACGCACCAGCACCAGCGTCGATCTTCACCCACTGTGCCGCCTCGAACCGCAAGCCCAGCCAGCACCAGCACCAGCGCCTGCCCACCCCCGGCTCCGCCGCCCACCTCGCAAGTATCGCCTCTAACGCCAGCGAGGACCAACCTCTCTTTCCCCTCCCGCTCCTGCTTCCCCTTCCCCTTCCATCCAAATCTCCAGCGAGTGCCCCCGCCCCGCCGCCATCCACCGCCTCGACGGCGTCACCTCCGACGCTGGCAAGAACCATCCTCTTCTCCCCCACCCCCACCCCCTCCAACGCCCCTCCCCCATCTGAATGAGCTCCCCACTACCACTAAATGATTTGTAGGATACCCTTTTTTTTAGGGGTGGATCAAAAGGTAACCCGCTCTTAGAAATGGAGCGTGGTTACTGTAGCATCTGACCCGCCACTAGAAAAGTATTTTAGAGCGGGTGACGCCATCACCCGCCCTGCAAATGGGCATCATTTTCAGGGACGGGTGGTGGCATCACCCACGCCTCTGAAAATGGCATTTCTAGGCAGTGGCAGGCATAAGCAAGAAAATTAGGGGGCTTGTCCACATCATCCTTCCTTTTTTTCTTCTTCCTCCTCTCTCTTTTCTTCTTCCTCTCCTTGATTCATATCAAAATTTGGGGGGGGGGGGCTCTTAAGGGGATCCATGGGCATTAGGCTGGAGGGGCCTAGAGCCCCTAGCCCCCTTTAGATCCGCCTCTGTTTCTAGAGGCGGGTGACGCCGCTACCCGCTCCTGAAAATGGTGGCATTTCTAGAGGTGGCTGATGGTGTCACCTGCCTCTAAAACAATTTTTAGAGGTTGACGGTGGTATTAACCGCTCCTACAAATGGTCCTACACAAAATAATCATAACTTTTCATATGATCCTGAATGAAGTCAAACTTTATATCAAAAGTGTAGAGGATGACGGGATGTTGATAACTTTTTCATTTAAGCTCATTTAATGGTCCAAAAATTATTATAATTTCTCTAATTTTAAGATCTACTCCCTCTGTCCCATAATATAGCTATTTCTAGCCTTTTTCGGACAGATTAAGGATGGAGAGTAAAGTCTGTATTACCACTTCTTTAGTTACCATGCACTAATCAAGAGAATAATTATAGCTTTCCTATTTAGCTTGCATGTAGATCTGCATGCCATAATTAATTTGCATGCAAGGAGGGGTATTTTAGACCTCCCATGCAAAAAAACCCACTTGGAAATTTAAAAAGTAGCTATATTATGAGACAAAATTTGAGTGCTAGAAATAGCTATATTTTGAGACGGAGGGAGTAGAAGTTTTGATCTTTTCTAACAACCTTGGATATAGAGTAGCTTCATATCAAAGTTGTAGTGGTATGTTCTAAAATTTATAGTTCATACATTATTCATTTAAGATCTTTTAGAATCACAACTCATTTAATAGTTGTACCTTACATATGGCAATGACTATATAGTATCTCATACAACTCAAGTCATACTTAGAGGTTTCCACAATCTTAACCTTTTTTATACACTGAAATATACTTGGAAAATTTTTATCTATAGTTCACAATAACCATAGTGTAGAAGTTTCATATTTTTAATTTGTTTTGCTATATGTAAAGATTTAAATAAATTTTTTGAATAAATTGAAAAATAATTTTTAGAGGTGAGTAACGCCTATAAATCAATTTCAGAGTTAATATAAAATAATAGCATACCCCATAGAGTCATAAGTGATTGTGTATGTGGTGGAGAGGAAGATACGCGCAAGACTTGAGGTATGCGTTTCGAACCCTAGGTGATGCAAGTGTGCATATTTTATCAAAAAATTGTATCTCAATATCACAGGGGCTTCTGGTGGTAGCTGGTTGGCTTGAAATTTTTTATTTTGCTATTTTCAATTTTTTTATTTTATTTTTTTCTGAAAATGATTTGTAGGGCCGGGTCATGCCACGACCCGCCTCTAGAAAATTGATTTCTAGGGGCTGCTCACACCGTGACCCGCTCCTAGAAATAGATTTTCAAAGGCGGGCGCGTTACCCGTCCTTGAAAATAGCTTTTCTAGCTGCGAGAAGTAGGAGCGGGTACCGCACCCGCTCCCTAAAAAATACATTTTTTACCCGCCCCTAGAAACTTTTTTTAGGAGTGCCCTCCACCTCTAACCCTCCCCAACCGGCCTCCTCCACCACGCGGCGCGCCACCGCCCGCAGTTCCGCCCACAACCCGCCACCACCGCCAGTCCGGCGGCCTCCCCGACTTCCCTCTATAGCCGGCAGCCACCAATCCCCTCCCCCCGAAACCCTAACCCAAAAGGCTCACTGGAGAAGAAGCTGGCGCTGGTTTCTTCATTTGTTACTTCTCTCTGATTTCTTTCCGTTTTTAGCTTCCGACATCTCCTTCCCTTTCTCATACACTAAAAACCAGGAGGCCTCTTGAATTAAGATAAATCGAGAGCCCTCTGGATTTAGCTTTTAAGGTAAA
>NW_020356391.1:0-37647 GCF_002211085.1 Panicum hallii
ACATAAAAATGTAATGTCTTATCCGTAATTCCAATCTTTACCCTATAAGGTTAACTTTGTGATCATAATTTTTGATATACAAATTTCTATAGGACATATAAAGTGATATAAAATCTTCAAATCTAAACTCATAATATAATATAATTTCTTTTAAGATAACCATCTTGAATTATCTTAAGCAAAAATTTGCTAAGCATACCTTTTAAACTTTAATCAATTAAATCTCTTAATCATGAATTATAAAGTAATCTATTTATTTTAAATATTCAAAATCTTATAACATTCTTTACTCAAAAAGTTTAAATTCAAATCTAAATTTAAATTTAATTCTAATTGATGTTTTAATATTTATCTTGGATTAATTCAATTTATTTATAACACAATCAACTAAACCTTTTCAGTAAAGCTTATCTAATTAAATCTTTTGGTCAAAATCTTTAAATATGTAATTGATCTATATTTAAGTTTTCAAAACTTTATAACCCTAATTATCTAGAGTTCACATTCAATCTGAATTAAATTTAAACTTGAATGCTTAATTTTTATCTTCAATTAAACTAATGTTTTAATCATGAGTCAATGCTTATGATGCAAAACTTAGGTTTCTTATACCATAAGTGCTTGAGTGTTAGCTTTTGGATTGCAACTTTACCATGAATTAAGATGAAAGTGTGTGTATCCATTGAACTTCATCTTGCATATCATGTAGACTCATCTCTCCCGCCGACGGAAATTATCAGCTAATCCCGGAACCAGAAGGAGGTTATTCTGAAGACCCTAAGAACTTCGTCAGGGAATTCTCTGAAGACCCGAACCAAAGTTCGGACGTTGTTAACTTGACTAACCCCAGCCCCGCCAGTAAAGGCAAGCCCCGGACATATTCCACTATTTTATTTACACTGCAATCTATCTCTATCTATATTGTATCTTGCATTAAGTCTAGGAGTTGAAGTGAAAACCCTAGATGCATGAATCCTAGGAATCCAATGTAATGCTCCGAGTCCTTATCGGATAGATGCTCCGCTAAATAGGACCGGTAGAAGTCGGGTGATTTCCTGTCACTCGCGCGATATAGGGGTTGTAATGTTTACATTCCTGTTCTCACTATAAGGATGCCGGACGGGAGTTTTGTGCGGTATCATGGTTGAGGTGATACCCCGTCTGTGTTGTTGAATTGAATAAGGCCGCGGGGTGTGTTAGCGGTGGTTAAGCATTTGAAAGTACTAACCACATGCCGCGAAATATGGTAAGCGGTAAGCCTAGTAGCCAATCGGCCCGAGGAGTGGACATACCTCCCACCACTCGATTTGCTTCTTCTGGTTACTCATGTTCGACTGAGGAAATACGTGTTGCAAGGGCAACCAGGAATACGGGTTTTGTAGTCGCGCTACAGACGTATGTCCTGCACGGTGATGTGCGTATGTTCCTGCAGTCGCTTGTGGTGGCTCTGATCCACGAGTCGGAATGAAAAGCAAACAGTTGCTTCGGAACTATCGTTGGATGTTCCAAGCGTGTGAGTTAGGTTTACCTTGCAAGGTTGAAAATTCGATTCAGAATCGTCCGCCTCTCACGAAGATTGAGACTGCTTAATCCCTTTATCACATAGAGTAACAAGAGCAACATTATGGTTATCAAAGATGATGCTTGACCAAAGATTATACCATGCTTGCTTAGTTATAGATGCTTACCTAGAATGCATAATTAACTAGAATCTGAAAGCTAAAACTTGAAATTAAGGATCTACTCTTTGTTGCTTCCAGCTGAAACTAAACCCAGAACCATTATAAGCTTCCATAAGTCTAGTTATGGGCTAAAGTATACCCAACCCCGGGTAAGCCTTGCTGAGTATTAGTATACTCAGCCTTGCTAGTTTTATGTTTTTCAGGTAAAGCCTTTGAAGATCCTACTCTTCCCTGTCCTGGCCCTATGCTCTTCCAGAAGATTGGTCCGTGGAAAGGGGATCCGTCCTCGGCCTACATTGATCATATCGAGCGATGTCATGCTCGGGCTTAGCATAACATCCATCTTAACGACGTGTTGTAATCATCACATATGTTTTTCCGCTGCTAAAAACCATAGTTTTTAATAGTATGTAATCTTTCCTTTGAATCTGAAATTTCGTACCTCTATTGGAAACCCTTGTAATGTAATTCCCTGTGATGTAAAATGTGATGGTGAATGTATCTCTGGACTCACCTTCGTGTGAGGTAACCTTATTTGATCCTGTGTATCGGTGGTTTATCGGGACGTTACCCGACAGGCCAAGGGATTATACCGTTTGAAGCACGTTGGAGCCCTCGGAAGTGGACTCGCGTACTTGAGCCGGTATAATTCAGGTTGGTTCTGCCACAGCTGGTATCAGAGCTATAAGGTTACTCTGGAGATACATTTTACCTTAAAAATGCTTTCAGTATAAAAGTTTGACCAACCAAAGGTTTCCCAAAACTACGTTGGATTCGTTAAGGATCGTGCTTAGTACGTAAAGCCCTAGGGTAATGCTTATGAGGGATTTAGAGGTGGCTATATATATATGTATATATGTATAATTCTAACTACCAGCATTACTTTTCTGTCAAAACTTAAATTCATGCACAATCCAACCTTACTTTCTGTAACGACATCTTCGATCGTGAGGTAAGGAGGTAAGGATCCTCAGCCAACTGAGGGAGCTTGGCCTTCCCGTCGGTGATGCGAACCGAACGCTGTTTCTCAAGCAGTGGCCTACTTGAGATGCTGCCAATGTACCAACCTCGGTTGACTACATTGGGAGTATATGGTTCGGCGCAGGATATGGCGATCGCAGTTCATATCCCCGCATTTTGCGGTACCCCCGTGAATACGTTATCTCGATAACGTATGCTAACGTTGTCTGTACGCGGTAATTGTACAGATGCTGTTTCTATAGTGAACAGTAATGATTGGGGACGCTTTCATGACATGCTGGCATGAAAGGTTCATTGGTTATATATTGTGGTTTTCTGCAGGTACGCTAACCACGAATACGAAACTAGGACGGATAGGGTTTATCGACTAGTTAATAGTGAGAGACGTATGTATTATGCCACCGAAACTAACCACGTAAGTCCGAAGATATTCGGCAATTGTTTTTGGTTTGTGAGGACGAGTAGAACGTGCATGCATAATTCATCATCATATAATGTGTGTTTTAGTTCTTCTAAGGATGTGTGGTAGAATGTTGATCTTTGGTGTGGTTAGCGGGATTCTTGTGGTAGTGTTGGTTAAGTCTCTTAAGTGTCTTCCTGCTTTCCAGCTCTTGCTATATCAAAATCAGTTATCTTGTCCTATTTACCTTGTAAGTCTTTAGCAGGGTAAATAAATTCTATCATCTGAATTCTTGTTTCAGATGGTTGGAGCTACACGTGGAACCCCGGAAGGTTTCCGGGCAGATCAATCCAGCAATTCCCAACCACCATCCCCATCACTTTCACATCTAGCTGAGGCTATGGCTCGGCAAACTGAACTTCTCAATTTGTTGGTTCAAGCACAGCAGAAGCAACAAAACCAGCAGTCACAAAGTCGTGACGAACCTCTGGCAGCAACTTATCAAGATTTCCTCAGTACTCAGCCCCCGCTGTTCAGCAAAGCGGAGGAGCCCTTGGATGCCGATGCTTGGCTCCGTACTATTGAATCTAAGTTTGCTCTTCTTACGATTCCATGTGCGGATTCCAACAAGGCTTATTTTGCTGCCCAACAATTGCACGGAGCTGCCCGTATCTGGTGGGATAATCATTATGCTATGCAAACTGATGGCCATGTTATCTCCTGGGAAGAATTCCGTAATGCCTTCAGGGCACATCATATACCTGAAGGGCTGGTGGAACGGAAACTGAATGAGTTCTTAGCACTTACTCAAGGCACCCGCACTGTATTGCAGTATGCACAGGCTTTTAATCACCTGTGCCAGTATGCGGGCTATCATGCTGATAGTGATGCCAAGAAGCAGGATCGCTTTCGTCGAGGTTTGGATACTAAGCTCAAAGAACATCTGAACCTTGTCAAGGCAAATACTTTCAGCGAGTTGGTCAACATGGCACTGACTCAGGAGGATTGCATTACGGCACACCGTGCCGAAAAGAAGCGAAGGATTTCCACTGGATCCACGAGTGTTCAACCCTCGTGGTATCAAGTTGATCAGAATATATTGCTTGAAGCACCACAGCGAGATGTTCCGATTGGCAGACTGGTTCTTAGGCCGCCTCAACAACAAGAAGAGTGTCAACCTCCTGTACTTCTACAACAACCACAACAATTTGGCCCACGGCCGAATGTTCATCAAGCTCGACAGAAAAACAACACTCATTGCTGTTTAAAGTGCGGAAGTGCGGATCATTTCCTTAGAAATTGTCCGCAACTCAAGAGATCTAATCAAGGGCAGAGTTCCAGTCAGAATGATCAAGACAAGGGTAAGAGGCCGATGATGCAAGTCCGGCAAGGACAAATTAATTTCACTACCCCTGCAGAACTTCCGGATGGAGCTCCTATTATGTCGGGTACATTCTTTATACACCACAAACCAGTTGTTACATTATTCGATTCAGGAGCAACTCATAGTTTCATTAGTAACAACTGCAGTACCCGAATAAGACTTGATCCTTGTCTTACCCAAGGATCGTATATGATTTCTACTCCTGGAGGGAAGATTACTTCTAATCAAATGATTAGAAGCGTACCAATTCAGTTCGGCAGTAAACTAATCAAGACTGATTTAGTACTGCTAGATCTGGAGGGTATTGATGTTATACTCGGGACAAATTGGATGACAGAACATGGAGTACTGTTAGACATCTCATCCCGAGTTATTGAGATTAACCCACCACATCAAGAAGCTATTATCCTCTATCTGCCCCAGCAAGAGTATTTGCACTCTTGCACTTATGCCATCACAGACGTCAAAGTAAAAGATATCCCAATAGTCTGTGAGTATCCTGATGTCTTTCCGGATGACTTGCCTGGAATGCCACCCGACAGAGATATTGAGTTTATTATTGAACTCCAACCAGGCACAGCTCCTATCTCGAAGAGGCCGTATCGCATGCCTCCAAATGAATTGGCTGAATTAAAAATTCAACTTCAAGATCTTCTTGATAAAGGTTTCATACGCCCAAGTGCGTCACCTTGGGGTTGTCCCGCTCTCTTTGTCAAAAAGAAGGACAATAGCCTAAGGCTATGTGTTGATTATCGTCCACTCAATGCGGTCACCATCAAAATAAGTACCCCCTTCCCCGCATTGATATTTTGTTCGATCAGTTAGCTGGAGCTAAGGTCTTCTCAAAAATTGACTTACGCTCTGGCTATCATCAGATCAAGATTAGGCCTTGTGACATTCCAAAGACGGCCTTCTCAACCAGATATGGACTTTATGAATATCTGGTTATGTCATTTGGGCTTACTAATGCACCGGCATATTTCATGTATCTTATGAATTCAGTATTTATGCCGGAACTTGACAAATTCGTCGTGGTCTTCATTGACGATATTCTAATATATTCCAAGACTAAAGAAGACCATGCTAATCATCTACATGTCGTGCTTCAACGACTACGTGATCATCGCCTTTATGCCAAATTCTCGAAATGTGAATTTTGGCTAGATAGTGTGAAATTTTTGGGACACACTATCTCTAATGAAGGCATATCGGTTGATCCCACTAAAGTCCAAGAAGTTATGGACTGGAAACCTCCAACTTCAGTCCATCAAATTCGGAGTTTCCTTGGATTGGCAGGATATTATCGCCGATTCATTTCAGACTTCTCCAAGATAGCTAAACCAATGACTGAGCTACTGAAGAAAGAAGTTAAGTTCTGCTGGGATACTAAGTGTGATGAAGCATTCCACACTTTGAGAAGACTTTTGACAACTGCTCCAGTATTAGCTCAGCCGGATAATACTCAGCCTTTTGATGTCTATTGCGATGCCTCTGGAACTGGCCTTGGTTGTGTTCTTATGCAAAACAACCGAGTCATCGCTTACGCATCTAGAGCACTTCGAAATCATGAGCAAAATTATCCAACTCATGATCTTGAATTAGCAGCGGTTATTCATGCTCTCAAGATCTGGAGACATCATCTTATGGGTGCTAAGTGTAACATCTACACTGACCATAAGAGCCTCAAGTATATCTTCACTCAAGCTGACTTAAATATGAGGCAAAGGCGTTGGTTAGAATTGATTAAAGACTACGATCTTGAGGTACATTATCATCCTGGCAAAGCCAATGTGGTTGCAGATGCACTTAGCCGCAAGGCACGATGTCATTGCTTATCCGTTGAGGCTATCAGTGACACTCTCTGCAATCAGATGAGGAAACTCAATTTAGAAATCATTCCTCAAGGTAGTCTGAATCACTTATCCATTGAGAATACCCTTCGAGATAAAATTATCAAATCTCAACTACATAATGAGGGTATCAAAATTATCAAATCAAAGTTATCCCAGGGAGAAGTTAAATATAAGTGTTTTCACACTGATCATCAAGGAACTTTATGGTTCAACAATCGAATTGTTGTACCTAAAGATCATCAGCTTCGCAAGCAAATCCTTGATGAGGCACATCTGTCCAAGTTCTCTATTCATCCTGGTAGTACCAAAATGTATCAAGATCTTCGACAAAATTTTTGGTGGACCAGAATGAAAAGAGAAATTGCTAAATATGTATCCGAATGCGATACGTGCCAGAGAGTTAAAGCCAGTCATCTCAAGGCATCTGGTACACTTCAGCCATTACCCATTCCGTCATGGAAATGGGAAGACATCAGTATGGATTTCATTGTGGGTCTTCCCAATACCCCTCAGAAGCATGACTCCATATGGGTAATTATAGATAGACTTACTAAAACTGCTCATTTTATTCCCGTGCGTACTATCTACACCACCAAGAAGTATGCCGAAGTCTATCTAGATCAAATTGTCCGGTTACATGGTATCCCTAAGACCATTATTTCTGATCGAGGGCCCCAATTCATTGCACGCTTCTGGGAACAGCTGCAGTCAGCGCTTGGAACTAAACTAATTCGAAGCTCTGCATATCATCCCCAAACTGATGGACAGACTGAGCGAGTCAACCAAATTCTTGAAGATATGCTCCGAGCTTGTGTTATACATTATGGTACAAGCTGGGACAAATGTCTTGCCTTGGCCGAGTTTTCTTACAACAACAGTTATCAATCTAGTATTCAGATGGCTCCATTTGAGGCGTTATACGGTCGTAGATGTCGAACTCCTTTGAATTGGTCTCAGACCGGTGAACGCCACATCTTCGGACCCGATCTGGTTGTAGAAGCCGAAGATAAGGTCAAGGTTATTCAAGCCAATCTCAAAACCGCTCAGTCTAGACAGAAAAGCTATGCAGATAAAAGAAGGAAACCTTTGCAGTTCCAAGTAGGAGATTTTGTTTATCTCCGAGTCTCTCCTACCAAAGGTGTCCAGCGTTTCGGCATAAAAGGAAAGTTAGCACCACGGTATGTTGGACCCTTTGAGATTCTTAAAGTTTATGGCCCAGTGGCTTACAAAATTCGCCTTCCATCTCATTTGGCTGCCATTCATGATGTCTTCCATATATCTCAACTCAAGAAGTGTATTAAAGTACCTACAGAGATCATTGAGACCACCGCCATTGAGATTGAGCCTGATCTGTCTTACACCGAGCAACCTATTCAAATTTTGGATACCAAGGAAAGAGCCACCAGAAGAAAGACAATTAAGATGTACAAGATCTTATGGGATCACCACACCGAAGAAGAAGCAACCTGGGAAACAGAATCTTATCTTCAACAAAATTTCCCAAACTTCCTTCAAGCCGATCCCCAAACTTAATCGTTTGATTCTTTCCGCCTTCGAATCTCGGGACGAGATTCTTTTTAGGGGGGAGGGCTGTGACACCCTAGGTGTCAAATTGTACCATAATATGTATGAAATGTAATGTATGTGTTGATTTGTATAAAGGTTGAATGTATTTGTAGAAATAAGACCCTATGTGTAATTTTATAAAAATATGAGTCCTTTTGTGCAAAATGCACGAGTTACAAAAGTAATTTTCAAAAGTTACTAGGGGCCAAATTATAAGAATGCAAGTCATCATGACTCACCTGGAAACTTGCATTTAGGCCCAAGTTGTGTGTAAAATATGTAACAAGGACAAATCTTTAAAAAAAAAATTTAAAGTTAGTTCAAAGTTTCAAAATAAGTTGCATGCTTTGAGTTTTTGAATTCAAACCCTAAAGTAAAGTTATAGAGCTTGAAAAGTTGTACAACTTTCATTTTGGTCATTTCTCCATCAGAGCCCTGTATCAGTGGGTAATTTTGGTTTTACTTTCAGACCCTTGAAGTTTTTGCAAATTGCAAACGGGTCCTTGGCGCTCTCCTACCTTTCTTCTACCTCTGGCTGCCTTCCCTGCTCCTCTGTTTTACTGTGCCGGCGCCGTAATTCCCGAATTCAAGCCGGCCAGTGCAGCCCCCCTTCCCCCCCTCTCCTAGGCACCGCCCTAGGTCTGCTCCTCTGCCCTAGCCCGCCCTTGTGGCACCTCCCCGCACCCCCACGCGCCCCCCCCACTGCCGACCCGAGCTGCCAGCGCCGCGCCACCGTGCCGCCGTCGTTCCCGGCCGAGCGCCCCTCCCTTCCCCTTCTTTCCCTATAAATAGCATCCTTAGGACCTCTTGAAGCTGCTCCCCACCCCCTTTGCGCCTTGCCCTCGCCGGAGTGCCGCCCCCAGTGCCGCCCGCCGCCGCCCTACTGCTTCAACGCCGGCGGCCCACCTCCAGCCGTTCTTCCTCCTCCCAAGTGTGCCAAACGGTGCGCCCGAGTGCCCTTTTCCTCCCCACCCCCTTCCCCTTGCGGATTCACCGCCCCCTCGCCGGAATCGGGGTGGAACAGAGCTTGCTCCGGCCATCTATGGCAGGAGGACCCAATTGCGAAATCTCAATTCTTTCCAAGGGTCTAAACAGAAGTTTCAGCCCTTTCAACCTTTCTAATGTGTTGAACTTTGAAAATTCCTAGCAAATCGTAGGAAATTCAAAAAAATGTGAAACCAGTTGCATATGAATCTTCATTTCAAATACTATCATCCTTATTTTGTGACCATGCTGTGATAATGGATAGTTTGTGTTGTATTTAGAATAGAAGTGAATGGATGATTGTTATTTCATGTGAGTGCTATTTTTGACTTGTAAATTCAATAGAGAATAGTAGGAAATTCCAAAAATTACAAAACCAGTTTTGTTTGAAATTAGGTTTTGAACTCTATAACTTCCATTAAATGAGTTTGACTTGAAACCAAATAGTTTTGAATCTATATTGAATCTAAGACATAAAAATGTAATGTCTTATCCGTAATTCCAATCTTTACCCTATAAGGTTAACTTTGTGATCATAATTTTTGATATACAAATTTCTATAGGACATATAAAGTGATATAAAATCTTCAAATCTAAACTCATAATATAATATAATTTCTTTTAAGATAACCATCTTGAATTATCTTAAGCAAAAATTTGCTAAGCATACCTTTTAAACTTTAATCAATTAAATCTCTTAATCATGAATTATAAAGTAATCTATTTATTTTAAATATTCAAAATCTTATAACATTCTTTACTCAAAAAGTTTAAATTCAAATCTAAATTTAAATTTAATTCTAATTGATGTTTTAATATTTATCTTGGATTAATTCAATTTATTTATAACACAATCAACTAAACCTTTTCAGTAAAGCTTATCTAATTAAATCTTTTGGTCAAAATCTTTAAATATGTAATTGATCTATATTTAAGTTTTCAAAACTTTATAACCCTAATTATCTAGAGTTCACATTCAATCTGAATTAAATTTAAACTTGAATGCTTAATTTTTATCTTCAATTAAACTAATGTTTTAATCATGAGTCAATGCTTATGATGCAAAACTTAGGTTTCTTATACCATAAGTGCTTGAGTGTTAGCTTTTGGATTGCAACTTTACCATGAATTAAGATGAAAGTGTGTGTATCCATTGAACTTCATCTTGCATATCATGTAGACTCATCTCTCCCGCCGACGGAAATTATCAGCTAATCCCGGAACCAGAAGGAGGTTATTCTGAAGACCCTAAGAACTTCGTCAGGGAATTCTCTGAAGACCCGAACCAAAGTTCGGACGTTGTTAACTTGACTAACCCCAGCCCCGCCAGTAAAGGCAAGCCCCGGACATATTCCACTATTTTATTTACACTGCAATCTATCTCTATCTATATTGTATCTTGCATTAAGTCTAGGAGTTGAAGTGAAAACCCTAGATGCATGAATCCTAGGAATCCAATGTAATGCTCCCGAGTCCTTATCGGATAGATGCTCCGCTAAATAGGACCGGTAGAAGTCGGGTGATTTCCTGTCACTCGCGCGATATAGGGGTTGTAATGTTTACATTCCTGTTCTCACTATAAGGATGCCGGACGGGAGTTTTGTGCGGTATCATGGTTGAGGTGATACCCCGTCTGTGTTGTTGAATTGAATAAGGCCGCGGGGTGTGTTAGCGGTGGTTAAGCATTTGAAAGTACTAACCACATGCCGCGAAATATGGTAAGCGGTAAGCCTAGTAGCCAATCGGCCCGAGGAGTGGACATACCTCCCACCACTCGATTTGCTTCTTCTGGTTACTCATGTTCGACTGAGGAAATACGTGTTGCAAGGGCAACCAGGAATACGGGTTTTGTAGTCGCGCTACAGACGTATGTCCTGCACGGGTGATGTGCGT
The DNA here is from genome assembly GCF_002211085.1 of Panicum hallii. NCBI lineage: Eukaryota > Viridiplantae > Streptophyta > Magnoliopsida > Poales > Poaceae > Panicum > Panicum hallii. The sequence continues at coordinate 10,744 of NW_020356391.1, forward strand.
ATGTTCCTGCAGTCGCTTGTGGTGGCTCTGATCCACGAGTCGGAATGAAAAGCAAACGGTTGCTTCGGAACTATCGTTGGATGTTCCAAGCGTGTGAGTTAGGTTTACCTTGCAAGGTTGAAAATTCGATTCAGAATCGTCCGCCTCTCACGAAGATTGAGACTGCTTAATCCCTTTATCACATAGAGTAACAAGAGCAACATTATGGTTATCAAAGATGATGCTTGACCAAAGATTATACCATGCTTGCTTAGTTATAGATGCTTACCTAGAATGCATAATTAACTAGAATCTGAAAGCTAAAACTTGAAATTAAGGATCTACTCTTTGTTGCTTCCCAGCTGAAACTAAACCCAGAACCATTATAAGCTTCCATAAGTCTAGTTATGGGCTAAAGTATACCCAACCCCGGGTAAGCCTTGCTGAGTATTAGTATACTCAGCCTTGCTAGTTTTATGTTTTTCAGGTAAAGCCTTTGAAGATCCTACTCTTCCCTGTCCTGGCCCTATGCTCTTCCAGAAGATTGGTCCGTGGAAAGGGGATCCGTCCTCGGCCTACATTGATCATATCGAGCGATGTCATGCTCGGGCTTAGCATAACATCCATCTTAACGACGTGTTGTAATCATCACATATGTTTTCCGCTGCTAAAAACCATAGTTTTTAATAGTATGTAATCTTTCCTTTGAATCTGAAATTTCGTACCTCTATTGGAAACCCTTGTAATGTAATTCCCTGTGATGTAAAATGTGATGGTGAATGTATCTCTGGACTCACCTTCGTGTGAGGTAACCTTATTTGATCCTGTGTATCGGTGGTTTATCGGGACGTTACCCGACAGGCCAAGGGATTATACCGTTTGAAGCACGTTGGAGCCCTCGGAAGTGGACTCGCGTACTTGAGCCGGTATAATTCAGGTTGGTTCTGCCACAACTATTTTGTAGTTTGAATTCTTTTGAACTTGTGCAAATCAAATTTAAAGGAATTTAAATTTGATTAGGCTTGTTTCTAAGGCTTATTTGTTTAGATTTTTTTATCATAATTTAACATGTTCATAATTAGTTCATAATTAGATTTTCAAGATTTTATAATTCTATTTACCTAAGATTTGAATTTAAACTTGAAGTTTGAATTCAAATTCAAATGTTTTAGTTTCTATTTTCAGTAAATCCAGTACTATAACCATAACTTAAATGTAAATGGTAATTTAAGACTAAACCCCCTTGTTTCATGAGTTCATGTGTGTTAACTATTGGATTGCAACTTTATCGTGAAATAAAATCTTTAACTCAAGCACCATCTCACTTAAATCATTGCATACCATGTAGAATCGACGACGCTCGAGGACGGAGACTACGAGCTAGTCTTGGAACAAGATCAAGGGTTTTCTAAAGACCCGACAAACATCGCCGAAAATCTAACTAAAGCCCTGAACCAAAGTTCAGAAGTCTTTGACACTTCTGCCCCCAACCCCACTCAAGAAGGCAAGCCCCGATGCATATCCCAGTATTTCAATTTATTATAATTTCATTATTATATTATGTATCTTGCATTACGTCTAGGAGTTGAAATGAAACCCTAGTTGCATAAATCCTAGGAATCCAATGTATGGTACCCGAGTCCTTTTCGCTTAGACGCTCTGCTAAATAGGACCGGTAAAAGTCGAGTGATTTTCTGTCACTCGCGCGATATAGGAGTTGAATGTTTACCATTCTGCAGTCACTATGAGTTCATGGACGGGATCATGTGCAGTAACATGACCTAGAAGTTTACCCCGTCTGTGTTGATAAATATGGATAAGGTCCAAGTGTGTGGTAGTGGTGGCTAAGCGTGTGAAAGTACTAGCCACATGCCGTGAAATATGGTAAAGCAGTAAGCCTAGTACCTGAATGGCCCGGCAAATGGATATGTCTCCACCACTCGACTTTTATTTTATGTTTACACGCACCGACGTGTGGGAGTATGTTCTGCATAGTAGACGGGAGTACGAGCATGTAGTCGCGCTACAGATGTATGTCCCGCACAATTGGTGCGCGTACGGTCCTGCAGTCGCTTGTAGTGGCCCTGATCCATAACCCGGAAAATGAGGGAAACGGTGGCTTTGGAATGATCTTTAGATATTCCAAGCGTGTGAGTTAGGTTTACCTTGCAAGGGTGAAATTCGATTCAGAATCGTCCGTTTCTCGCGAAGATTGAGACTGCTTATTCCTTCGCCACATAGAGTAAGAAGTGCAATTATTAATGGAATTATCTTGATGAAAGTTAAGCTCAACCTTGCTTGCTTAGTGTAGGTGCTTACCTAGAATGGATAATCATCTAGAATTTGGAAAGCTAAAATTTGAAAGTAGATCATACTCTTTGTTGCTTTTCAGCTGAAAATAAACCCAGAACCTTTACAATGCCTTCATGAGTCTAGTTACCTGGCTAAGTATACCACGAAACGAGTAAGTCTTACTGAGTATTAGTATACTCAGTCTTGCTAGTAAATTTTTTAGGTATGACCCTCGAGAACCCCACAGACAACCCTGCATGGCCAACTTCCGTTCCTTTTGGCTGGTCCATGGAGTGGGATCCGTCCCCGGCTGGCAGTGACCCTCCCGAGTGACACCAAACTTGGGGCTGAGCACGGTGTCAACCTTCGTGACGTGTGTAGTCGCGTGTTTATGTTTCCTTCCGCCGTGAACCTGAGCAAGCTTTTAGCTTGTTACTTTTAACAATGTTTGTATAAATTTACTTAAAGTTTGAAATGGTATGTAATAACGTTCTATATGTTGTAAATTATAAATTGGTCAGCTGTTGCGTTGTAAACTCGCCTTCGTGCGAGGTAAACTTGCTTCGATCCTGTTGAACTGTGGTTGTATCGGGCGGAGACCCGACAGACCAATGGATTGTTCCGTTTGAAGTGTGTTGAGTTAATATCGGCTACTTAGCGATAACTAGCGCACTTGAGCCGGAATAATTCAGGCGGTTCTGCCGCATCCTCCTCGGGGGCTGGCGGCTCGGGGGCTAGCGGTTCGGGGGCTGGGGTAGCCGAGATAGGCTTTGGCTTAAACCCCAAAGCCAATGTAGTCCTAATGAAGCAGAATCAGTTATATTATGAAACAAGTCGAAATAGAACAGAAGGTACATTATGAACAAGGAGCTGCACTTACAGCGAAGATTTCTTCATGCCGGCTTTCTTTAGCCTCAGTGCTCGTGGTTTTATAACCATGGTACTCGTTGCCGGTGGTGGGGTCACACTAGCTGATAGTGAGATACCCTCCACGGCAACGGTTACAACCCCTGCTAATGTAGTCGCTGGGTCTGCCCAGCAGTTTCTGCGGAACCACCTACTGGAACATCATCCCCAACAAGTTCGGCCTCGACCACCTTTTGGCGGTTGAGGTCAGGAGGAGACGCAGAAGGGCTGCAACACACACAATGTAAGCATTCAACAACTACAAGATTTGACAATTTTACAAGACGAAGGGTCCATACCTGGTGGGTTCATCTACAACCGCTTTGCGTCTGTGCACCACCCGACGACCCCGAGAGACCAATGGCAAGGCTTCTACCAACTCCACGGATGATCCGGGGGAGTTGTTCTTGTTCGCCTTCCCTTTGGTTGCCCTCTCTACCAGGGGACTCCCGCTCTCGGTCGATTCGCCGCTGGGCAGAGCATCAAATGCTTGAGCTTTTTTCGCTTCAGCCGCGGCGCTAGGAAGAAGGTGGTCCGGTTGGGGGATGTCGTGTTGTGGTGGATAACTCCGGTACAACTCTGTGTGTCCCTGCAGAGGATTCTTGATCAACGGTTATAGAACAACAAAACTTCTTTCAAGGTAGTCGAACATTTACCGGCTTTGGAGGATTTTGCGTAGAAAACAAGTCCGGGACGTAGGGCACCGCGTTGACATCCAGCAGCACTCTCTTGACCCGGATGAGCGCGGCATCGTCAGTCAGCTCCTCTACGCACATCCGAGATGGATCTTCAGTGACCATGTACTCGAAGCCTAGCGTATGACGCTGTTGGATTGGCTGGATGCGGCGTTTGAAGAATGAAAACATCACGGAAGCGCTGGTCACTCCTATTTCTTTATGGGCTGCTATGATGGCTAGCAGCTCGTCGACTTGATCCATATCCCCTTTGGACAGTTCGGTTTTCCACTCTGGCCTCACGACAGGCGGCTTATTCGATCTTTTAGGGAGTTGGGGGACTTGAGTTCCGATGTAGAACCAATGGCTCTTCCATCCAGGAATATTGGAGGGGAATTTGTAGGATAGGTATCTGTCGCCAGCTTGTTGCCTAAACTGGATGCCGGCGCCCCCTACAATGGATGGAGTTTTGGAGGTGGGTTGCGGTTTTACCCGGAACGAAAAGCGGAAAAGATCCCAATGGGGTTCAATTCCAAGGAAAGCTTCACAAAAGTGGATGAAAATAGCAATATGGTAGATTGAGTTTGGGTTGAGGTGATGGAGCTCAAGCCCGTAGAAATAAAGAAGGCCACGGAAGAAAGAACAAGTGGGGTGAGAAGAAGTTGGCGAAAAGGAGGGCGCCAGTTGACAAGATTCAGGAGTTTGTTATTGGAGCACTTACTATAAGTCCACTCCCTAGAAGACGGCTGCGAATCCTTCCCCTTCCCATCCTTCTCGTTGGATCTCTTGAGCGCCATTTCCAGATCTGTTTGCCATGAGTTGCTCGGGAGCTGCAGAGAAGGGGCGGAGAGATTTGGCTAGTTTGGGGCTTCTCAAAGGGGGTGAAGGCGGAGCACGGATCTAATTGGGGATTCGGAAATTTCTCGTCGGATTGAAGATTGGAAACACGGATTTTACCCTAAGTTACCACGGGGTTAAATAATCAGCAGCCGGATACAGGTTTACTGTTCCGAAGTTAAAGAGTCATCACAGGGAATATTCAGAAGATGAGGGGTCATTTGGTGGATTTTTTAGATAAATTATTCAATTTATCATTTTTTCAGGGTTAATTGTCCTGAAAAAAGGGGTTTTTCAAATTCCAAATCTAACTTCCATCATCTGAATCATCACACCAATTATATCCCAAGGGAACATTTTTTCACTGCATGCCACGACTTTTGGATCCTTTTTTCCAAACCTGAGAGATTTGGAATGTGGCATCGACTACTTGTTTTTCGAATATATTTGAAAGGTAAGTAAGAAAGATTCAAGACTAATGTGACCCTCAGCCTGATTCTTCGATTCAACCTAAGGCTCGGGGGCTACTCCATATGGAGTGCGATTTTTCATCGCATACCATACCAAATAAGTAATTCGGGGCATGAGCACCACACAGCTTTGATGCAGCCAAGAAAGTACTCGAAGAAGAACTTCAAGACGGAGCTTCAAAAGAAGCCGAAGACTACTTTGGAAGTACTTGAGGAGCCTGCAGTACTCAGCTATGAAGAGCTCGGGGGCTTGTTAGACCTGAGACTACGGGACCGTGTACATAATATAGTTCATACAGGATTAGGGGATAGGATATGTCCTATACCTTATCTATGTTGTACTCTCCTCGCATGTGAAGTAGGACTAGCCGGTGCAGAAGGAAACTACTCGAGTTGTACTCGAGTACGGTTCCTAGGCTAGTATCGGACTGGAATTCATGTAACCCTGTCCTCCCGGATATATAAGGGTGGGCAGGGACCCCCTCAAAACATCAACACCCAAGGCAATACAAACCACCAAACAGGACATAGGGTATTACGCACATCGCGGCCCGAACTTGTCTAAACCTTGTGTTGCTTGCACCTTCGAGTTCCTGATCTCAGCGTCACCCTACCTAAAACTTACCACCTCGGGTATACCCCTCTATGGGCAGGCGGTAAAACACCGACAAGAGGCCCTATCATGTCCAGGTCCCAGCATGCAAATGGCCATGAAGGTGGTATAGTGATAAGGTTGTAAGCCGGGACATGGGGCTGTTTGCCGAAGAACTGGCAGTTTGTGCACTGGCGAACGAGTGCTTCGGCATCTGCCAAAGCAGTCAGCCAGTAGAAACCAGATCTAAAAGTCTTGCCTACTAGTGTGCGAGAAGCAGCATGGTTCCCGCACATGCCTTCATGAATCTCTTAGAGTATTTCTCTGCCTTCCTCCATACGGACACACTTCATGAGTATGCCTGATGCTGATCCACGCTTGTACAAGTTTTCTCCGATTAGAACATACCCTTTGCTACGCCTGAGAATACGTGTAGCCTCAGCGCTTTTTGGGTTGATGCCGGGGGGTAGTTTGTGCTCCTGGATGTAGTCTATGAAGGTCACCCGCCAGTCGACCTCGATCATCAAGACCTCTCAGTCGGGTTCCATTGGACCCTGAGCGATGGTACTTGAATCTGATGTCTTGATGGATGGGTGATGCAATGCGTGAACGAAAACTCCCGGTGGGACATTAGCTCGATCAGAACCCAGTTTTGAGAGCACATCCGCTCCCACATTGTTGTTGCGAATCACGTGATGGATTTCCAGCCCCGAGAACTTGCTCTCGAGCTTGCGTATTTTTGCCACGTACGCGTCTATGGTGTCCTTGATGACGTCCCACTCTTTGTTGACTTGTTGGAGCACCAACAAGGGGTCGTTGTAGACAAGTAGTCGCTTGATGCCCAGAGAGACTGCCAGGCGTAGCTCGTGCAATAGTACCTCGTACTCGGCTTCGTTGTTGGAGACCTCAAATAGTATTCGGAACACATACTTGAGTTGTTCTCCACTCGGACTGATGAAGAGTAGTCCCGTGCCACCGCCTCCGAGCTTGAGTGAGCCGTCTAAGTACATGACCCAATACTCTGGCTGGTTGGCCGGGGCTTCCACTTGGTTTTTGTCGCCACTCCGCCATGAAATCAACTAGTGCCTACAACTTGATTGCCGTCCGGGGCTTGAAATTGAGGGTAAGAGGCCCCAGTTCCACTGCCCACTTGGAGATGCGCCTAGTGGCATCCTGATTGTGGAGGATATCCGCCAATGGGAAATCAGTGACCACCGAGATGTTGTATGTGTCGAAATAATGGCAAAGCTTTCTGGAAGTGATGAGTACACCATAGAGTAGTTTCTGAATTGTTGGGTAATGAACCTTGGATTCATAAAGGACTTCGCTGATGAAGTAGACTGGCTGCTGCACACTGAAAGCATGGCCTTCTTCTTGGCGCTCCACCACGATTGCCGTGCTGATGACGTCAGTAGTCGCGGTGATGTAGAGTAGCAGGTTCTCACCTGGTTGGGGGCCGTCAGGATGGGTGGTGACTGCAAATGATGCTTAAGATCTTGCAATTCCTGCTTCACCTCCTCTGTCCACTGGAACTTGTCATGGCACTTGATCAACTTGAAGAAGGGTAGCCCCCGTTGCTCGAGTCGTGAGATAAATCTATTCAAGGCCGCCATGCAGTTTGTGAGCTTCTGGACATCCTTGACCGTTCGTGGAGCATCCACGGCTGTGATGGTAGTGATCTTCTCCGAGTTTCCTTCAATTCCTCGGTGACTAATGATGAAACCGAGTAGTTTTCCTTGTGGCACGTCGAAGACACACTTGGTTGGGTTAAGCTTCCATAAAAACTTGCGTAAGCTGTTAAAGGTTTCCTCAAGATCAGGGATGAACTCGTCGTGGGATCTTGTCTTGATGACCACATCATCCACATACGCTTCAACGCTGCAATGTAACTAATCAGCAAGGCATAGTTGGATGGCCCTCTGATAGGTGACTCCTACATTCTTCGACCCGAAGGACATGGTTGCGTATGCATATGCTCCAAAGGGGGTGATGAACGCCGCTTTGATCTGGTCTTCTTCCTTGAGAGCGATCTGGTGGTAACCCGAGTAGCAGTCAAGGAAGGAGAGCAGGATGCAGCTAGCTGTAGAGTCGATGACCTGGTTGATGCGTGGGAGCGCGAAGGGATCCTTCGGGCAGTGTTTGTTGAGATCAATATAATCCACACACATCCTCCATTCATTATTATTCTTTTTCAAGACTAGTACAGGGTTAGCTAACCACTCGGGGTGGTATACTTCTTTGATAAAACCAGCCGTGAGTAGTTTTGCTAGCTCCTTCTTGATGGCCTCCCTCTTGTCGGGGGCGAAGCGTCGTAGTCGTTGCTTCTTCAGAGTGGCTTTAGGGTCAACTTTTAGGCAATGCTCGATCAACTCTTTGGGCACCCCTGGCATATCTGCTGGTTTCCACACGAATATGTCTTGGTTAGCTCTAAGGAAGCTGATGAGCACGCTTTCCTATTTGTCACTCAAGCCACCTCTCATCAAAGTAGTCTTGGACGGGTCGCTTTCTAGCAGCTGGATGGCCTTGATGCCGACATCACTGGGGTTAGGTTTAACCCTCGACTGGCTAGGCCTCTTGTTGGAGATTGCCATCTCTGAGTCGGTGAGCTTTTTGCTTGGCCATGAGTACTTCCGCAGAAGGCTCTGGCACGTGTGATGTCGCTGCGTACTCGATCGCCTCCTGATCGTAGTTGTACAACTTCTTCAGGTCGCCGTGGAATGTGAGTACGCCTATCTTGCCTGGTATCTTGAGTAGCAGGTAGACGTAGTGGGCACGGCCATGAACTTTGCTAGTGCTAGTCTGCCGAGGATGGCGTGGTATGATGACTCAAAATCCGCCACCTCGAACATGATTTACTCCATGCGGTAGTTGTCCTTCATCCCAAAAGTGACTGGCAAGACCACTGAACTGAGTGGTGCAGCCATGTTTCCCGCCCGGGATGATGCCGTAGAATGGAGCTCTGCTAGGGGTGAGCATCTTGGAGATGTCCAACCCCATCTTCTCCAGGATACTCGCGAAGAGTAGGTTGAGGCTGCTCCCGCTGTTGATGAGTACTCGAGTCAACTGTGAGCTCGCCACGACAGGATCTAGGACGAGCGGCAATTTTCTCGGCTCATAGAAGCTGGTGTCAGACCCGGCTACATGGGACTGTGTACATAGCATACTTCTCCTAAGATACGGGATGGGACATGGCCCACGCCCTACATCTATTGTAACTACTGGTAGCGCAGTAGGACTACTCGTATAGTAGTGAAACTAGTCGGACATGGTAGGAAACTACCCGAGAAGTACTCGGGTAGGACTCCTAGACTTGTACCCAACTAGGACTTCCATGTAAACCTGTCCCCCCAGACTATATAAGGGTGGACAAGGACCCCCTAAGGGACGATCACCATCAAAGGCAATACAAACCACACAGGACGGTATTACGCTCTCGGCGGTTCGAACTTGTCTAAACCTTGTGTTCCTTGCACATTTGAGTTTCTGATCTTAGCGACACCCTACCTACAAACTCAGCACCTTGGGGGTATCCCTCAGTGGGCATGGCGGTAAAACACCGACAGCTAGCACGCCAGGTAGGGGTGTTCATCGAGCATCCATCGGAGAATTCGATGGCATCCTTCAACTTCACCAGCGTTGTGCTCGACATGGGCACAGCTTTCATCTTCGGCTCTTGGATCTGCGTCGCCAACGGTTTGGGTAGCTTCAACAGACACCTAGCCAACTTCAGGGAGCCCGAAGCCTCTTCATCGACTCGAAGCAACAATCTCAACAAGTTCATCAACAACCTCAGCGAGCTATTGCTTCCTAATCTGGCCCTGCAGATCGAAAAGATGTCCATTTTCGACGTGACTCCCACTCGTGATGCACGAGATCTAGTCGGATTGGACCCAAACCAATCTGAGGAGACCACACAATCTAAGTCCCTCTCCGACTTGGAGGAGGATTTGGATCTGCTGCTCAAGCTCAAGGATGTGGGAGCCACCGCTTGCCAGGGGCCCCCCATTTTCGACAAGTACTCGGACTCCAATGAAGAGTACTACTCGCTCAATACTACACCTTCAAGCTAGTTCGGAGGAGGACTAGGAGACAAGGGAGCCACCGCCCGTCTGGCGGCCCCCGCTCTCGAAAACCACTCAAAAACCGATGGCCACGCCAAATCAATTTTAGGTAGCCATCTGGTTTTAACCATAACATCAACGCCGCAAAGGCTGTTACGTGTACTGGAAGGGCTTTGAGCCCTACGAACTACTCAATTACGAGTCCCGCCTTGTGGCCTTCATGCAAGAACTTCCCTTCCAGGAGGGCAAACCTGTCTCTCCCATTGTGGAAGAGGGAGAAAGTAGCACAAAGCTACTGGAGTACAGCTGTACGGCTAACAACTCGCTAGATCATCAAGTCTGCATAGCCTCCCTTCGCAACGTAGAGGACGACAAGCTGGACCCCCAGTACGACAACGAGCAATTCGCGGACATCTCAGTCAACGAGCCCATAGCTGACGTTCCCCAAGAGAAGACGAGGAGCACCGAAGGATCTGGTGGGTGAAGAATGCCAAGCGCGCCCAACGTAGGCGCAATGCGCAGAATCAGGCCTGCAAACCAAGGGATCTAAACAACACTTTTGCAGCAGTCACGGATTGGGAGTACCATACGCCGATTGGCGCCATCGCAGAAGCAGCCCTCTTAGCCCAACAACTCCCACCGAACCCTTAGATACAAAGGCTGCAGTATTTGATCCAGTGTGCGCTCGTGCAACTCAGAATCCGCCCTCGAGGTCTGAGCGCCATAGTGAAACCGTACTGATCTATTGCACCCCCGAAGGAGGCCCTGGGAGCCGGAGGAATGATAACCGCCAGCGCAATGAGGGCAACCCATCCGCGTGTGGCCACAATGAACAAGAAGTACAACAATCCACTCGCAACCAGCATGGTGCAAGGCATCAAGACCAAGATCCACTCAAGGCCAGCCTTCACGATGCTCCCATGATCGATCGACCTCAGGTAGAAGATCGATGAAGGCTGCAACGCACGGTGTGTTATTGAATCAAGCAAAAGGGACCGTACCGGCAGGTGCCACGACGACATCGACATCGACAGCTTCCCTACCTTCACCTCCAACATCACCGACAAGTCCTATCCAAAGGAGTTCAAACCAGTCGGAATCCCCAAGTACGATGGTAAGCAGGACCTGTGCCACTAGATTTGACGCTACTCCGTTGCTATTGAAGTTTCAGGGGATCCAACTCTACCAAAGCCCTCTACTTTCCGGTGGCTCTAAAGTCCGCACCCCTCACGTGGCTTAAAAGCCTCAAGCCAAACTCCATCAACTCGTGGGAGGACCTTATGCGGGCCTTCATCGATAACTTCCAAAGATCCATGATCAGAGCGAGCACTTGTAACACCCTAATTTTCAAACTAGGAGTTTAAACAAACTTTGTTAGGTTCCACTTAGAATTCATAAGGTTTCATTCAAATTCTTTTGAATTTAGAACACTTACCTTCACTTAATAGTATTTATTTTATCTATAAAAAATATAAGGAAACATAGGGTTTGTGCATTTCATGCCTTATTGCATTGTTTTATTGATTTTTTTCATTTAAATTTAAAATTTAAATTCAAATTCAAAAGCAATTGGATTTGCATTCTTTTTTCTCTCTCTCTCTCTTTCTCTCTTGGGCTAGCCCACCACCCCTTCCCATTTTCTCTTTCTCTTATTCTCCTCCCCTGCGCGGCCCAATCCCTCGCGCGGCCTATCTCTCTCTCTCTCCCGCGCACGGCCCACCAGCCGCTCGCCCCGGACCAACCAGCCCGTGCTTGCCCCCTCCCTCTTTCCCTCTCTCACACTAACATGTGGGGCCCGCGTGTCAGGCTCATTTTCCTCCTTCCTGAGTCCGAGTCCATTCGGCCCCCACGCCGTCCTGAGCCGCGCGGCCTTGGGCTCGCACGCCAACGCACCCCGCGGCCCTCCTATAAGTACAGCCCGTGCGCTAGCTTCCCTCGACCTGTAGCCGTAGCATAAACCCTAGCCACCCAAAACGCACGCTCTACCGCCGCCGCCGCTACCGTGCCTTGGCCGTCCGCCGACCATCGCTCCGCCGCTCCTCGCCGTCACCTGTGAGCCCTAGAAGCTTCTCCGTGGGGTAAGGTAGCTCTCCGATCGGTTAATCTCTTCTTTCCCCATTTTCCCCGTGCGCCAGCCACCACACCGCCGTTCCGCGCCACCTTCGCTCTACCCAAACCCCCTAATTGGGTTCCGCTTCACTCGCACTGCCTCCGAGTCCAAGCCCAAGCCTTAGCCGTGGCCAGGAATGCGTGAACGCGTTTCTCCGGCGAGGTGCCGTCGCCCGCCGCGGCGCTAACCTCGCCGCCGGCACCCCGCGCCGCCGCTCGCACCTCCTGCCACTCCCCGCCCTTAGATCTAGATCCGACGGTCCAGATCAGTCTAACCCGAGCCAAACAGAGCAATTACCGGTCAACCCGTGGTGTTTTTGCAGTTTAGCCCTGAAGTTTCCTGAAAATCTACCCGCAGTCTGTGACACTCAGGTACTTAGTATAGTCACATCCTAAAGTTTTGATATGTGTTTATCTGCAAAATATGGCAAAGGTGTGCTTATTATGTGCAATGTTAAGGGAAATGCGTTAGTTATATAAATAAATTTAACTAAGGGTCCTTTTATGCAAAATGGGTGGAGATGGGGGAAAAGTTTAAAAACATAAGGGTTATTTTGTAAAAAGTGACATCTGTGGTTAAATGGCAAAAACAAGTGAAATTACCCTTGGGCATAAATGTAAAAGTAATTTTACCATGGGATTTACACAAAATGTGAAATTATTACTAAGTCTACTTTATCTCTAAAACTATTGCTCAACTACAGATGGACCTTAAAGAGAAGTTGTAGAGTTTGAAAAACCATGAACTTTTGCTTTTTGGGCCATCTCCATTTGAGCTCTGGTTTAAAAGTTGCAAGTTCTTTTCAGTAAGGTCCCTGCTTTTCTCTGATTTTGCAAGTCAGTCCTTGGTTCAGTTCATACCCCTTCTTCTTCCTGGCGCCACCGCTCCCCTGCTCTGCTCCTGGCGCCCTGCCGCTGGCGCAGTGCGCCGCTCTTGGTCGCCGCCGGCCACCCTCTGCTTCCCCTCGCCACGCGTCATTCCCCTGCCCGTTCACCGCTTTAGCCCCCTCCCCTGTTGGCGCCCAGGCCGCGCGCCACGCCGCATTGCGGTACTGCAACGCCACCGCCGGCACCTCTGTCGCCGCCGCACCTCGGTGGTTCATCCTCCCCATAGCGCCCGCAGACCAAAGCCCGGCTCGTCGTGCCTATCCTTCTCGCCTTGTTTGCCTATAAAAGCCGCCCTGCGACCTCCCCGCGCGGGTACAGAAAGCTTGCCGCCTCCATTAGCGCCGCCGTGAGCTCGGTCCGTAGTGGAGTTTCCCCCTCCGTTCTTTTCCTTCCCAAACCGACCGCACCATTAGCTCCTCCGTGCCTCACCGCACCTTCCCAGCCCGGCCGTTCCCTCCCCCGCACGCCGGAGCCCCACCGCCGCCGTGCGCCACCGGCCGCCGGCTCGACCTCCCGTGGGCAGCACAGCTCCGGCCGCCTCGAGTCTCCCCGAGACTACCCTCAGGTAGCGCAGGACCTCCTCGTGCTTTCCCTCTCTTTTCCCCTCGCCGCCGGCGACTCCCACGGCCGGGATTTGGCCGGCCCCGAGCTCCTCCCCCGCCGGCCATGGCTGTGGACCCAATTGCACTGATTGCTTTCTTTCCAAGGGGTTTTGTGTAAAACCTAGGGACTAGTCTGTAATAGGAGTATCTGTTATTTCATGTGAGAGCATTTCCTGTCTTGTGAAATTCGTAGTAATTCATAGAAAAATCTAAAAATAGCAAAACCAGTTTTGTTAGAAAATAGATTTCAAACTCTATGACTTTTGTTAATAGAGATTAGTTTGAAACAAAATATTTCTACCTGTATTTTTAAATCTAAGATTGAGGGGTAATATACACTTAACCTTGTCATTTCATGCTTGTTGCATGTGAAGTTTGGCAAGAGTGTTTTGTAAGCTCTAGATAACTTTGTGCAAAAGTTCAAACTCAAATTGGAATTAAAATTTACTTCTTTCAATTGGAACCTCCAAATTTAAAATATTAACTAAACCTATTGTGTAACCTTTTGTAATTGAAATCTATTGTCTTTCTTTAATGTGATATTATTTGATGTTTAATGTATGATTAAATCTCCAAAACCTATGATCTTTTATTTAAAAGTTTTGAATTTATTTTGATTCATTTCAAATTCAAATTTAAATGTTTAGTACTTATTTGCAACAAACTCAGCAATGTCTTTGTAATCTCTTTATAAATAGTGCTTCAAACCTAAACTTCTTTATTTTGTGCTAATTGGGTGAGTTATAATATTTGAAACGTGAAATTCCAAATTTAAATTTCACCTTATTCACTTTATTGCATCTCATATAGAATCAACGGTACTCGACGACGGGGATTACGAACTGGTCTTAGGACAAGACCAAGGTTTTTCAGAAGATCCAGCACAAGCCGTCGAAGGACTAACTGAAGTTCCGAACCCGAGTTCGGAAATCTCTGACTTTCCTGCCCCTACCCCTGCTCCCGAAGGCAAGCCCCGGACATATCCCATTATTTTATTTACACTGCAATCTATGCTTATCTATATTATATCCTGCATTAAGTCTAGGAGTTGAAGTGAAACCCTAGACGCATGAATCCTAGGAATCCAATGTAATGCTCCCGAGTCCTTATCGGATAGTTGCTCCGCTAATAGGACCGGTAGAAGTCGGGTGATTTCCTGTCACTCGCGCGATATAGGAGTTGCATGTTTACATTTCTGCAACCACTATAAGGATGACGGACAGGGTCATGTGTTGTGTCATGACCTGGAAGTTTACCCTGTCTGTTTTGATGAAAAGTTTTAAGGCCGAAATGTTTGGTAGTGGTGGCTAAGTTTTTGAAAGTACTAGCCACATGCCGCGAAATATGGTAAGCGGTAAGCCTAGTAACCAATCGGCCCGGCAAGTGGACATACCTCCCACCACTCGATTTTACGTTATGTATACACGCACCGACGTGCGGGAGTACGTTCTGCAAGGCAGACAGGAATACGGTTTTTGTAGTCGCGCTACAGACGTATGTCCTGTACACATTGGGTGTGCGTACGGTCCTGCAGTCGCTTGTGGTGGACCTGATCCACGACCCGGAATGAAAGGCAAACGGTTGCTTCGGAATGATCATTGGATCTTCCAAGCGTGTGTGTTAGGTTTACCTTGCAAGGTTAAATTCGATTCGAATCGTCCGCCTCTCACGAGGATTGAGACTGCTTATCCCTTCTGCCACATTGAGTAAGAAATGGAACTAAGGATAGATAATCTTGTTGAATGATAATCACTACTTTGCTTGCTTAGTATAGGTGCTAATCTAGAATAAATACTCAACTAGAAAATGAGAGCTAAAACTTGAAAATAGTTCATACTCTTTGTTACTTTTCAGCTGAAAATAAACCCAGAGCCTTTACAATGCCTTCATGAGTCTAGTTATGGGCTAAGTATACCCAATCCCGGGTAAGCCTTGCTGAGTATTAGAATACTCAGCCTTGCCAATGTTTGTTTCAGGTATAACCTACGAGAACCCCACGGACAACCTTGGGTGGCCAACGTCCGTTCCGTTTGGCTGGTCCGTGGAGTGGGACCCGTCCCCGGCCGGCACTGACCCTCCGGAGTGACACCAGGCCCTGGGCTAAGCTTGGCGTCCGTCTTCGCAACGTGTGTAGTCGCGTAAAACTTTTTCTTCCGCTGTGAGTTTAGACAAGCTGTTATGCTTGTCAGTTGAACATGGTTATGTATAAGTTTACTTATCTTTGAAACTCGGTTGTAATAATGCTGTATGGTTGTAAATTAAAAGTTGATGAGCTATTCTGTGATGTGAACTCGCCTTCGTGCGAGATAAACCTGCTTCGATCCTGCTGAACCGTGGTTGAATCGGGCGGAGACCCGACAGACCAAAGGATTGTTCCGTTTGAAGTGCGTTAAGCCGATTGCAGTTGTACGGCGATCAATAGCGCACTTGAGCCGGAATAATTCGACCGGTTCTGCCACAGCTGGTATCAGAGCTGTAGGTTTATCTTTACATCTAGAATAGCTCTTAAAAGGTGTTTTCTGGATAACAGTTTGCCAACAAATGAGTTTACAAAATACGTTGGATCCGTTAAGGTTGTGCTTAGAACGTAAAGCCCTAAGGGTTTATATGGGAAAGTATCAGGTGGCTAATGGTATCTATATATATGTATAGGTAGATCTGACTTGCAGCACTACTTTCTGTCAAAACTTAAATTTCTGCACAACCCAACCTTACTTCCTGTAACGACATCTACGAACGGAGGTAAGAAGGTAAGGATCCTCAGCCAACTGAGGGAGCTTGGCCTTCCCGTCGGTGATGCGAACCGAACGCTGTTTCTCAAGCAGTGGCCTACTTGAGATGCTGCCAATATACCAACTTAGGTTGATTATATTGGGAGTATATGGTTCGGCGCAGGGTATGGCGATCGCTGTTCATACCCCCGCATATTGCGGTACCCCCGTGAATACGTTGTTTCGATAACGTATGTTAACGTTGTCTGTACGGCGGTAATTGTACAGATGCTGTTTCTATAGTGAACAGTAATGTTTGGGGACGCTTTCATGTCGTGCTGCCATGAAAGGTTCACGAGATATATATATCTGTGTTTTCTTCTGCAGGTACACTAACCACGTTCACGCTATTAGGACGCGTAGGGTTTACCGACTAGTTATATATAGTGAGAGACGTATGGTTATGCCACCGAAATTGACTACGTAAGTCCGAAAATATTCGGCAGTTGTTTTGGTTGTGAGGGCGAGTAGCGCGTGCATGCATCTTTTCTCAATGAAAGAATTTTATACATCATAGATATGCCATTTGTTTTTGGAATGGGGTAATGAAGAGTTAAGGATAGCTTTAAGTTGGGTATCTTATATGGGATCTTAGTTTTCCATCTGATTTCCAGCCTTTGCTGTTATCAAATTGGTTATCTTGATCTGTTTATCTTGTATTCTCCTAACAAGATAACAAGCTTTACCATTTGCATCCTGGTCGCAGATGGCAGCACCTTCCAATGTTTTCTGGGATCCGGAAGGGCATCTCCACACCAATGCCCTTCACTGGGAGGGTTTTCCCCGCTTGCTATGGGAATCTTTGCAGGCTTTCCATTATACAGAACCCCCTCAGTACGACGCTGTTGAACATGTGGAAGACGGAATCCATAGGGCCTATGTTAGGATGAGTATACCTCAGCATCCTTTCCGTTCACGATGGCAGCCTATTGAGATCAGTACGACGGGCTACAGAATTATGGACGCCATTGAAGCAGCAGCCCTAGAAGCCATTTATGCTTTTTGCAGTCAACACCCCGAGGAAGTTGTAGGACAACCTATAGGTTTGTTCGCCACAACAGATCCTAGTGAAGTGGAGCAAGATCTCAGAATAATTCCTGAAAGTCATAGGCTGGAAGGTCCACCAGAAGAAGTGGTGCAAGGAATGAGACGTTATACGAGTATACAATACCACTATCATATGTTGCTACGCCGTGAAATAAGCCATCTGATCACTGCTGCGCGAAGTTTTCACGGAGACGCTGCCAGGTACTTTACCCAGGCCGATCAACTTCAAGCAGTGGTACTTGAGAAGAATGGAATAATCGCTACTCAAAACGAGACCATCCATCATCGTGAAGATCAGATCAACGAGAGTGATCACATAATCACTCAGCGGGATACTGTTATTGAATTTCTACAGGCACAAGTTCAAGATCTGATCCTTGCAGTGGATGATGCTCAAGCTCAGATTGAAGAATTGCAGCAGCCCCCGATTCCTCCCGTTGCACCTGCAGCACCTGAAGCTGAAGAGGAAGATCCCGAGGAGATCGAAGGAGTCTCCGAACTTGATTCTGAGCATGGGGATCCAGTCGTCAGTCCCCATCATTCCTCCTCTGGAAGCCAGTCATCAGTGGGCAATTTTGATGACTTTTAGTCATAGTGACAGCGTGGTGGATTAGATGTAATAAATGTATAAGATGTAACATAAGTAGTGGGTAGAACATCTAGTTATAAAGCCACTTGTTGTATATGTGGCATGCATTTTTGGGTAAAAGTTTGTAACCTTGGGAGTGTACTGATGTAAGATAGTAGTATCTTTATAGTAATCCAAATCCTAAGTTTCGGTTATCCTGCTCAACATCTGTGTACCTGTTATAAGTAGATTGAATGGAGCATATGCATTACATTTCAGCTGGATAAATTGCATATTATCTGAAATTGGAGCAAGATTATGGTTGATAATGGATGTCTCCTTTATTTCAGATGGTTGGAGCTACTCGAGGAACCCCGGAAGGATTCCGGGCAGGACAACCTGGTAGTTCTCAGCAACCACCACCGCCACCTCCGAACTTGGCCGAGGTTATGGCCCGGCAAACCGAGCTTCTAAATCAACTTGTACAAGCTCAGATGGGCCATTTCCAGCAGCAACCTCGAGGCCGAGGAGAACCTCTATCGGCCACTTATCAAGACTTTCTCAGCACCCAACCTCCACTATTCCACAAGGCCGAGGAGCCTTTAGATGCGGATGCCTGGTTGCGGACCATTGAGTCCAAGTTCGCCTTATTGTCCGCTCCATGTTCAGGGGAGAACAAAGTGCTCTTCGCCGCCCAGCAACTTCGAGGCCATGCACGTCTTTGGTGGGACCAGTTTCATGCAATGCAACCCGCCGAACACGTGGTCATTTGGGATGAGTTTCGGACTGCATTCCGCGCACATCATATACCAGCAGGACTCATTGAGCGGAAGCTCAATGAATTTCTAAGCCTGACCCAAGGTACCCGTACGGTTACACAGTATGCACAGGTTTTCAATCACCTGTGCCAGTATGCGGGATCACATGCGGACACTGATGCCCGCAAATGTGATCGCTTCCGTCGAGGCCTAAACACCAAGCTCAAAGAATGGTTGAATTTAGTGAAGGCCAACGATTTCAATGAGTTGGTCAACATGGCCATTACTCAGGAAGATTGCATCGCCGCCCATAGAGCGGAAAAGAAACGAAAAGCACCCACAGGGCCTGCAACTCCACAGTCGCCGCGATATCGGTTGGTCCCGAGTAATGCCCCTCGAGCTCTGCCTCGAGGCAATATCTCAGGCAGATGGGTAGCCCGCCCTCCCCAGCAAGCACAATTCAATCGACCACCCCTGCCACAAAATCAGCAACAACCTCAACAAGGTCTGCGGCCGAGCTTTCCGCCAGCTACTCCAGGAAACAACAATAATCGTTGTTTCAATTGCGGAAGCCCGTCCCACTTCATTAAGGATTGCCCTCAACCTAGGAAATCATTCCAAGGGCAAACATCTGGTCCAAACTACAAGGGCAAGGGTAAGAAACAAGTGGTGCAGGTCCGACAAGGGAGGGTGAATCTCACTACACTCTCCGAACTCCCTGAAGGGGCACCGATAATGACGGGTACATTTTCTATTAACCATCATCCCGTTATTGTTCTTTTTGATTCCGGTGCTACCCATAGTTTTATCAGTAAAGAATGTGGAAGTAAAGTAGGATTGGATATGTACCCTACTAAAGAAGATTATAAGATAATCACTCCTGGTGGGAAAACCCTATCAAATCAAATCTGTATGAAAGTACCACTTCTATTGGGTAGTCAGGTAATAAAAGCAGATTTACTTCTGTTAGACCTAAAGGGAATGGATGTCCTTTTAGGAATGAACTGGATGGCACAGCACCATGTGTCTTTGGATATCTCTTCTCGCACTGTGGAGATAGATTCACTCGAACACGAACCTACCATCCTCTATCTTCCACAACCAAAATCATTTAACTCTTGCACCTATGCTGCATCTAAGGCCAAACTTGAGGATATTCCAGTCGTTTGTGAATATCCAGATGTTTTTCCAGACGATTTGCCTGGAATGCCTCCAGACAGAGATATCGAGTTCATCATAGAACTCCAACCTGGTACAGCCCCTATCTCTAAGAGACCCTACCGAATGCCTCCTAATGAATTAGCCGAGTTAAAAACCCAACTCCAAGATCTTTTAGACAAAGGCTTTATTCGTCCCAGTGCATCACCATGGGGTTGTCCAGCTCTATTTGTGAAAAAGAAAGACAACAGCTTAAGGCTGTGTGTTGATTATCGTCCTCTCAATGCGGTGACTATCAAAAATAAGTACCCTTTACCCCGCATTGATATCCTCTTTGATCAACTAGCCGGAGCTAAGGTGTTTTCTAAAATAGATCTTCGTTCCGGCTACCACCAAATTAAGATTCGGCCTAGTGATATTCCAAAAACAGCCTTCTCCACTCGGTATGGTCTATACGAGTATCTCGTCATGTCGTTCGGTCTCACTAATGCCCCAGCCTATTTCATGTACCTCATGAATTCTGTCTTCATGCAAGAACTCGACAAGTTTGTCGTAGTCTTTATTGATGACATCTTGATCTATTCTAAAACTCCAGAAGATCATACTAAGCATCTCCATGTCATCCTTCAGCGATTAAGAGACCACCACCTGTATGCCAAATTCTCTAAATGTGAATTTTGGCTAGATACAGTCAAATTCCTAGGCCATACCATTTCTGGTGACGGAATATCCGTCGATCCCAGTAAAGTACAAGAAGTGATGGACTGGAAACCTCCGACCTCCGTCCATCAAATTCGTAGTTTTCTCGGTCTAGCTGGCTATTATCGCCGTTTTATTCCTGACTTTTCCAGAATAGCCAAACCTATGACCGAACTACTAAAGAAAGGTGTAAAATTTTCCTGGGATCAAAAATGCGAAGATGCATTTCATATTCTCAGAAATCATCTTACGACTGCTCCAGTCTTAGCTCAACCAGATGTCTCAAAACCTTTTGACATCTACTGTGATGCATCGGGAACTGGACTTGGTTGTGTACTTATGCAAGACAACCGAGTAATTGCATATGCATCACGAGCACTTAGGGTTCATGAACAAAACTACCCTACTCATGATCTTGAGCTTGCAGCCGTAATTCATGCTTTAAAAATCTGGAGACATCATTTGATGGGCACGAAATGCCACATCTATACTGATCATAAAAGCCTCAAGTACATCTTTACTCAGGCAGATTTGAATATGAGGCAAAGACGCTGGCTAGAACTAATCAAAGATTATGATTTAGAAGTACACTATCATCCCGGCAAAGCTAACGTTGTTGCCGACGCCCTCAGTCGCAAGGCACATTGCTCCTGCTTGTCCGTTGAAGCGTTCAACGAGACCCTCTGTTGGGAAATGAGAAAGCTCAATCTAGAGATCATTTCCCAAGGTGACTTAAACCATCTTTCGGTTAAAGCCACACTTAGAGATAGTATTGTTCTAGCACAACAGCGTAATGAAGGGGTCAAAATCATTAAACAAAAGTTAATCCAAGGTGAAGGAAAGTACAAATGCTTCCGAGTAGATCCTGAAGGAGTTTTATGGTTCAATGAACGTATTGTTGTACCCAAAGACCATAAGCTCCGCAGGCAAATAATGGACGAGGCCCACTTGTCCAAATTCTCTATGCATCCTGGCAGTACGAAGATGTATCAGGATCTGAAACAGAACTTTTGGTGGACCCGTATGAGGCGAGAAATTGCCAAATATGTGTCAGAATGTGATATCTGTCAAAGAGTCAAAGCCAGTCATTTGAAGACTGCTGGTATCCTTCAACCTCTACCCATTCCCTCGTGGAAGTGGGAGGATATCAGTATGGACTTTATTGTGGGCTTGCCCAACACTTCTCGGAGGCATGACTCTATTTGGGTAATCGTTGATCGATTAACCAAGACTGCACATTTCCTTTCCGTGCATACCACATATAATGCCAAAAGGTATGCCGAGATTTATCTAGATCAGATTATTCGACTCCATGGAGTACCTAAAACGATCATTTCAGATCGTGGAGCACAATTTGTTGCTAGGTTCTGGGAACAGCTTCATGATGCTCTTGGGACTAAATTAATTCGAAGCTCTGCCTACCATCCCCAGACGGATGGGCAAACTGAGCGAGTAAACCAGATTCTGGAAGATATGCTCAGAGCTTGTGTACTCCAGTTTGATAAAAATTGGGATAAATACTTGTCATTAGCAGAATTTTCCTATAACAATAGCTATCAGACAAGTATTAAGATGGCCCCCTTTGAAGCATTATACGGTCGCCGATGCCGAACTCCTCTGAGTTGGTCACAAACCGGCGAGCGTAAAATTTTTGGACCTGATCTAGTTGTAGAAGCAGAAGATAAAGTCAAGCTTATCCAGAACAATCTAAAGGCCGCCCAATCCCGACAGAAAAGCTACGCAGATATACGAAGAAGGCCATTACAGTTTCACGTCGGAGACTTCGTATATCTTCGAGTATCTCCTACTCGAGGTATTCAAAGATTCGGTGTAAAAGGGAAACTTGCTCCTCGATACATCGGACCTTTTGAAATCCTTGAAATCTGTGGACCCGTAGCTTATCGTCTCCAGCTTCCTCCTCAGTTAGCGGCCATCCATAACATCTTTCATGTATCCCAACTCAGGAAGTGTGTTAAGATCCCTACTGAAATCATAGATTCCCAAGCTATCGAAATCGAACCAGATCTGACCTATACAGAACATCCAATCAGAATCCTAGACACTAAAGAGAGAAGTACCAGAAGAGAAACCATCAAAATGTACAAGATTCAGTGGAACCATCATACGGAAGAAGAGGCAACATGGGAAACTGAATCTTATCTTCAGCATAACTTTCCCGATTTCTTCCAAGCCAATCTCCGAGCTTGATCTTTCTATTCCATTCTGCTTCGGAATCTCGGGACGAGATTCTTTTTAGGGGGGAAGACTGTGACACTCAGGTACTTAGTATAGTCACATCCTAAAGTTTTGATATGTGTTTATCTGCAAAATATGGCAAAGGTGTGCTTATTATGTGCAATGTTAAGGGAAATGCGTTAGTTATATAAATAAATTTAACTAAGGGTCCTTTTATGCAAAATGGGTGGAGATGGGGGAAAAGTTTAAAAACATAAGGGTTATTTTGTAAAAAGTGACATCTGTGGTTAAATGGCAAAAACAAGTGAAATTACCCTTGGGCATAAATGTAAAAGTAATTTTACCATGGGATTTACACAAAATGTGAAATTATTACTAAGTCTACTTTATCTCTAAAACTATTGCTCAACTACAGATGGACCTTAAAGAGAAGTTGTAGAGTTTGAAAAACCATGAACTTTTGCTTTTTGGGCCATCTCCATTTGAGCTCTGGTTTAAAAGTTGCAAGTTCTTTTCAGTAAGGTCCCTGCTTTTCTCTGATTTTGCAAGTCAGTCCTTGGTTCAGTTCATACCCCTTCTTCTTCCTGGCGCCACCGCTCCCCTGCTCTGCTCCTGGCGCCCTGCCGCTGGCGCAGTGCGCCGCTCTTGGTCGCCGCCGGCCACCCTCTGCTTCCCCTCGCCACGCGTCATTCCCCTGCCCGTTCACCGCTTTAGCCCCCTCCCCTGTTGGCGCCCAGGCCGCGCGCCACGCCGCATTGCGGTACTGCAACGCCACCGCCGGCACCTCTGTCGCCGCCGCACCTCGGTGGTTCATCCTCCCCGTAGCGCCCGCAGACCAAAGCCCGGCTCGTCGTGCCTATCCTTCTCGCCTTGTTTGCCTATAAAAGCCGCCCTGCGACCTCCCCGCGCGGGTACAGAAAGCTTGCCGCCTCCATTAGCGCCGCCGTGAGCTCGGTCCGTAGTGGAGTTTCCCCCTCCGTTCTTTTCCTTCCCAAACCGACCGCACCATTAGCTCCTCCGTGCCTCACCGCACCTTCCCAGCCCGGCCGTTCCCTCCCCCGCACGCCGGAGCCCCACCGCCGCCGTGCGCCACCGGCCGCCGGCTCGACCTCCCGTGGGCAGCACAGCTCCGGCCGCCTCGAGTCTCCCCGAGACTACCCTCAGGTAGCGCAGGACCTCCTCGTGCTTTCCCTCTCTTTTCCCCTCGCCGCCGGCGACTCCCACGGCCGGGATTTGGCCGGCCCCGAGCTCCTCCCCCGCCGGCCATGGCTGTGGACCCAATTGCACTGATTGCTTTCTTTCCAAGGGGTTTTGTGTAAAACCTAGGGACTAGTCTGTAATAGGAGTATCTGTTATTTCATGTGAGAGCATTTCCTGTCTTGTGAAATTCGTAGTAATTCATAGAAAAATCTAAAAATAGCAAAACCAGTTTTGTTAGAAAATAGATTTCAAACTCTATGACTTTTGTTAATAGAGATTAGTTTGAAACAAAATATTTCTACCTGTATTTTTAAATCTAAGATTGAGGGGTAATATACACTTAACCTTGTCATTTCATGCTTGTTGCATGTGAAGTTTGGCAAGAGTGTTTTGTAAGCTCTAGATAACTTTGTGCAAAAGTTCAAACTCAAATTGGAATTAAAATTTACTTCTTTCAATTGGAACCTCCAAATTTAAAATATTAACTAAACCTATTGTGTAACCTTTTGTAATTGAAATCTATTGTCTTTCTTTAATGTGATATTATTTGATGTTTAATGTATGATTAAATCTCCAAAACCTATGATCTTTTATTTAAAAGTTTTGAATTTATTTTGATTCATTTCAAATTCAATTTAAATGTTTAGTACTTATTTGCAACAAACTCAGCAATGTCTTTGTAATCTCTTTATAAATAGTGCTTCAAACCTAAACTTCTTTATTTTGTGCTAATTGGGTGAGTTATAATATTTGAAACGTGAAATTCCAAATTTAAATTTCACCTTATTCACTTTATTGCATCTCATATAGAATCAACGGTACTCGACGACGGGGATTACGAACTGGTCTTAGGACAAGACCAAGGTTTTTCAGAAGATCCAGCACAAGCCGTCGAAGGACTAACTGAAGTTCCGAACCCGAGTTCGGAAATCTCTGACTTTCCTGCCCCTACCCTGCTCCCGAAGGCAAGCCCCGGACATATCCCATTATTTTATTTACACTGCAATCTATGCTTATCTATATTATATCCTGCATTAAGTCTAGGAGTTGAAGTGAAACCCTAGACGCATGAATCCTAGGAATCCAATGTAATGCTCCCGAGTCCTTATCGGATAGTTGCTCCGCTAATAGGACCGGTAGAAGTCGGGTGATTTCCTGTCACTCGCGCGATATAGGAGTTGCATGTTTACATTTCTGCAACCACTATAAGGATGACGGACAGGGTCATGTGTTGTGTCATGACCTGGAAGTTTACCCTGTCTGTTTTGATGAAAAGTTTTAAGGCCGAAATGTTTGGTAGTGGTGGCTAAGTTTTTGAAAGTACTAGCCACATGCCGCGAAATATGGTAAGCGGTAAGCCTAGTAACCAATCGGCCCGGCAAGTGGACATACCTCCCACCACTCGATTTTACGTTATGTATACACGCACCGACGTGCGGGAGTACGTTCTGCAAGGCAGACAGGAATACGGTTTTTGTAGTCGCGCTACAGACGTATGTCCTGTACACATTGGGTGTGCGTACGGTCCTGCAGTCGCTTGTGGTGGACCTGATCCACGACCCGGAATGAAAGGCAAACGGTTGCTTCGGAATGATCATTGGATCTTCCAAGCGTGTGTGTTAGGTTTACCTTGCAAGGTTAAATTCGATTCGAATCGTCCGCCTCTCACGAGGATTGAGACTGCTTATCCCTTCTGCCACATTGAGTAAGAAATGGAACTAAGGATAGATAATCTTGTTGAATGATAATCACTACTTTGCTTGCTTAGTATAGGTGCTAATCTAGAATAAATACTCAACTAGAAAATGAGAGCTAAAACTTGAAAATAGTTCATACTCTTTGTTACTTTTCAGCTGAAAATAAACCCAGAGCCTTTACAATGCCTTCATGAGTCTAGTTATGGGCTAAGTATACCCAATCCCGGGTAAGCCTTGCTGAGTATTAGAATACTCAGCCTTGCCAATGTTTGTTTCAGGTATAACCTACGAGAACCCACGGACAACCTTGGGTGGCCAACGTCCGTTCCGTTTGGCTGGTCCGTGGAGTGGGACCCGTCCCCGGCCGGCACTGACCCTCCGGAGTGACACCAGGCCCTGGGCTAAGCTTGGCGTCCGTCTTCGCAACGTGTGTAGTCGCGTAAAACTTTTTCTTCCGCTGTGAGTTTAGACAAGCTGTTATGCTTGTCAGTTGAACATGGTTATGTATAAGTTTACTTATCTTTGAAACTCGGTTGTAATAATGCTGTATGGTTGTAAATTAAAAGTTGATGAGCTATTCTGTGATGTGAACTCGCCTTCGTGCGAGATAAACCTGCTTCGATCCTGCTGAACCGTGGTTGAATCGGGCGGAGACCCGACAGACCAAAGGATTGTTCCGTTTGAAGTGCGTTAAGCCGATTGCAGTTGTACGGCGATCAATAGCGCACTTGAGCCGGAATAATTCGACCGGTTCTGCCACACAGTCATATTAGTTAAAAAGTATTTACGAATAGATCCTTTTTTTCTAATTAAGCCCCTAACTTATTCAAATATAGAACCGCAGTCCTAGATCTTTTGGTTTTAGAATCTAACCCTTAGGTCTAAGGTTTAATTATGATCTAGCCCTCGGTTTCTTTTGTCACAGCCCTTTTAGTTTCAAATCTTTCACAAATAGACCCCTAGGATCATGTTTTAGCCCTAATTTCTCCGCTTTAACTCTGTTTTCATCGATTCTTGCGCTCACGCGATCCTTATGACATATGCAGTAGCTTTATTACATTATTTTATTCTATTTATATTGATTGGTGTACTGTTTCTTATTTATTGCATTTTTTGCTTGTATGTATTCGTGTGCTACGATAGACGATACGCAGTTCGAGGGTCCGCAAGAGCCGAGCTTCGAGGACGTTTCCGAGCAGCAGCAGTTCGTTAACCAAGGCAAGTGGTCCTTGATCATACTACAGTCCTAATAACATTATCAATAACACATTTACTTTATATGCATGCATGTGTCTAGAATAGGTGGAATCAAAAATTAAGGATGTGCCTAGTTTCTATTGAACTTCCTTGATTAAACCTAGGTTACTACATTTATGTTGTAGCTACGCTAGTTGCTTTTA
>NW_020356392.1:0-37582 GCF_002211085.1 Panicum hallii
AGTCCATTCCTATCTCATCCCATTTCCAGACCGGGATAGGCAAGGGTTGCAATAATCCCGCCGGTTTCTGATGTTCGGCCTTGATCCTTTGGCAAGTATCACAATGGGCCACGAATCTTGCAATATCCGCCTTCATTCCATTCCACCAATATTTTTGTTTTATGTCCATATACATTTTGGTGGATCCTGGGTGGATGGAGTAAGCCGAGTTATGGGCTTCGTCCATGATTAATTGCCGGAAATTCCCATTCTGGGTACACAAATCCTATTCTCGTACCATAAGGTTCCCTTATCGTCCACTCTGAAACCTGGCGCTTTGTTTTCTCCGGTTTGCTTGCAGATGTTCATTAATTCCTGATCCGATCTTTGGGCCTCTTAATCCCATCTTCTAGTCTCGATTGACGTTTAGCACTTGGCTGGAACCTCGAGGAAACCATGTGCACATTTAATCGTTGCCATTTCCTCGCATAGATGGTCATCCTCGGGTCCATAGCTTTTCCGACTTAAGGCATCGGCTACTACGTTTGCTTTCCCGGGGTGATAATGAATTTCCAAGTCGTAGTCCTTGACCAACTCCAACCATCTTCTTTGCCTTAAGTTTAAATCCGGCTGGGTAAAGATATACTTCAGACTCTTTGTGGTCGGTGTAAACCTCACACTTATTTCCAATCAGGTAATGTCTCCAAATCTTAAGGGCATGCACTACGGCTGCTAATTCCAAATCATGGGTCAGGTAATTCTGCTCATGAGTCCTGAGTTGGCGGGAGGCATATGCAACGACTTTCCATCTTGCATCAGTACACACCCTAATCCTTGCCGGGATGCGTCACAGTAAATGACAAAGTCTCGATGAATGTCCGGTAGGGTCAGCACTGGGCGGTTGTCAACCTTTGCTTCAATTCTTGAAAACTTCTTTCACAATTTTCCGTCCAGGCGAACTTCTTCTCCTTCTTAAGAAGTTCCATCATGGGTCGGGCTATCTTAGAGAATCCTTCAATAAATCTTCGATAGTACCCGGCTAGCCCAAGGAAGCTTCTGATTTCACTGACGTTAGTTGGCCGTTGCCAGTTGGAAACTGCTTCGACCTTCTCTGGGTCCACGGCTATGCCTTCCGCGGTTAGGATGTGACCAAGGAAAGCTACTCTTTCCAGCCAGAATTCACACTTGCTAAACTTGGCATATAGCCTATGGGCCCTCAGCTTTTCCAATACTACCCGCAGGTGTTGCTCATGCTCCTGAATACTCTTGAGTAGATAAGTATGTCGTCGATAAAGACTACGACAAACTTATCCAGCTCGTCCATAAATACCTTGTTCATGAGGTTCATAAAATAGGCAGGGGCATTGGTTAGTCCGAAGGACATTACGGTGAACTCAAACTGCCGTAACGGGTGACAAAAGCTGTCTTAGGGATGTCACTTTCCCTGATCTTGAGCTGAAAATATCCTGACCTTAGATCGATCTTGGAAAAGTACTTGGCTCCTTTTAACTGATCGAAAAGGTCATCAATCCTGGGGAGGGGGTACTTATTCTTAATGGTAACTTCATTCAGTGCCCGGTAATCTACACACATCCTCATACTTCCATCTTTCTTTTTGACAAACAGAACCGGGGCTCCCCATGGCGACGAGCTTGGTCTGATAAAGCCAATCCGTTGTAGTTCTTCTAGTTGCTTCTTTAATTCCGTCAATTCCGAGGCCGCCATCCTATAGGGTCTCTTGGCTATAGGGGAGGTTCCGGGGATAAGGTCGATGACGAATTCTATATCCCTGTCTGGTGGCATACCGGGAAGTTCTTCGGGAAAAACATCTGGGTATTCATTTACTACCGGACTCCTTCTAAGGCTGGGCTTCCACGCTAAACACCATCGGGTCAAACTTACTATCTCGGGTATGGCAGATCACTTGTACTCCTTCGGGGTTTGTTAGGTGTACCACTTTGTCAGTACAGCCTATGAGACCATTGTGTCGGCTTAACCAGTCCATTCCAAGAATCACGTCTATTCCCCCAGACTTAAGTACTACCAAATCTGCTAGAAATTCTACCCCACTTAAATTGATCCTTACCCGTGGACAACCTAATTAACAATTGATGTCGCCTCCAGGCGTCCGGGTTAATAGGGGTGTAGCTAGTATACTGTAGTATTTTGTGTTTTTCCACAAAACTTGAGGATATAAACGAGTGCGATGCCCTAGAATCAAATAGTACTGTTGCCAGAGCTGAGTTGACTAGGTACTCACCGAGCACTACGCCCTGAGCTTCTTGAGCCTCCTGCGCATCGATGTGATTGACGCGGGCTCGTCCAAACGACTGCTGGGGCTGCTTCATCTGCTGACTGTTGTCATTGTTGCGGACGGGCACACGGTTGGCACCAGTCAGGGCTGGTCTGGGTCCATTCGCTGTGTTGGAGAAGGCTGATGTGGCCGGCTTATTCTTGGCATAAGGGCAATTGGCAATGTAATGCCCTATTTCACGGCAGTTGAAACAGGCCCTAACATTGTTGTTGTCAGGGGCGGCCTGGCTTGCATTGCTCTGCGGGGCCCTCGTGGTATTCTGGCTTCTAGGCGGGGCCTGTGATCCTGTCACTTGAGACTGAGTTCTATACTGCATCGGGGCCTGAGATCTTGGTGCAGTGTAGCTGGAGTTCCTCGGCTTTTGGTAGCGGTCCTGTTGGCGGGCCTTACTCTCCAGGAATTTGCGTTTGTTCTCCTTCTTCTCTTCAGTTTTGGCCCTTTCCGTAAGGATAGCCTTGTTCATCAGGGTGTTGAAGTCAGGGTAAATCTGAGGGGTAAGCAAGGTCCGGAGTTCTGGGTTTAATCCCTTCTTGAACATGTCCTGCTTTTTATCGTCGTCGCTCACTTCTTGCGGCGCATATCGGGCCAATTCTATGAACCGGTGGGTGTACTCTTCCACCGTCATGCTTCCTTGTTGTTGTGCGCGGAATTCATCCGCCTTGCGCTTCATGGTGGCTGAAGGGATGTGGTAGCGGCGGAACTCCCTTACGAATTCTCCCCAGGTGATGGTAGAGGCATCCTCGGCTGCGGCACAATAGTTTTCCCACCAGGATAATGCTGTCCCGGTGAGCTGGTGGGCTGCCAGAAGGACTTTGTCCCGGTCCTGGCATTCGAATGGTTCGAGCTTCCTCTGAATCACTCGCAACCAGTCGTCTGCATGCAACAGGTTGCAAGATCCGGCAAAGGTGGGCGGCTTGGTCCTTAGAAAGGCCGTCAGCTTGTCGTTCATGTTCTGCCCTCGTGGTTGCCGGTTAACGAGGGCGTTGGCCAGTGTTTCCAGTATGAGGGTCTGGTTGTGAATTATTTGTGCCAGGTCTCCGAGGGGTGGGGGTGGTGTAGTTGCTCTCCTCCTTGGTTTTCTCCTCGGTTCTGGCTTACTTCTTGTTCTCCTTGTGGAAGATTTTGCCCTACAGGCTGCGCTTCGGCACCAGTGGCTGCAGGGTTCCGGCTGCGGGAGGCCCTTGCGATGCTTCGGGAGCCATCTGTTGATTGGGTAGAGTGGGGTTACTATTATGTGATGTTTAAGTTGTTTAATTCGTATATAAGGCAGAACCTACCTTCTGCCAGTATTTATATAACAAGCAGCACACAACAGACCAGCATACAACATCACAAACAACAAACAACTTTATTACTGCAAAGGGGGTACAGCTTGGGGTAAGGCTAGGTCTCGTACTATTCGTCCGGGATCAGGTACAACTTAAACAAAAGCGGCTGGGGACACATCACTAGGGTGGCGTCGGTCTTTTTACTCACGGGGCAGGCCTTCTTCTGGGGTGGGAAGCGTGAGTGATCCTTGCTCGCCGTCCTCTGGATTTCCATTGGTCAAGGGTTGCGCTGCAGCATTCGCTTCGATGGCGGCAGCGGAACTTTCAGGGTTCTCGGGTGGGGCTTGTGTGTTTCCAAAAAGGGGTCCCCATCCTATAATGGGCGTCCCGAGTAAAACATGGTCCTCCCCAATTGCCAGGACTGGTGTCCCACTTCGGGTCCAATCTTGCATGCGCCGGTCTCGGGCTTGCCTGAGGCTTTCTTGGGCGACTGCTTCGCTACTGACCGCGGCTGCGGCTCTCGCCTCGGCGTGGGCGGCTCGGATCTGCTACATCCTCACTGCGAGCTCTGCTTGCTCGGCTCGATGGGTCTGCTCCCTTAGAAGGTTGGCTTGGTCATCAAAGAGTTGGTCCAAGGCGGCTAGGTAAGTAGCCACTTGGTACAGGGGGCCTTCTTCGTGGCGACGTCGTTCCAGGTTTCTCATGCGCGCTTCCCAGACTGGGGTTCTGATGGCCGGCAAGAAGAACTTTGCTGGTGTGGGGGCGAGGTGTTCTTCAAAAATCCGGCACAAATAACGGAGTGTTTTTCTGATGGCCAAGGGGTAGGTGTCTTGGTGTCTAAACCCTGTGGCGGTCGCTCGCCAAGGCTGGATGTCGGGGTAGCGGTTGCTCCTGGCGATGACCAGGATCACCCTGCAGCGGAGGGTACCATGGTGCTCGTACTCTCGGCTGTAGTACCTTGGGCGCTCCGTAACGCCAAGGCCTTCCAGGGTGTTGATCAAAAGGCTGGGGAATCCAGGTGCAGCTTGGCAATCACCCTGGGTCCATCCTTCCTCAGCCATCTGAAACAGAAACAGGGTAAACAATCTGGTACAGGTGCAAAAGGGAGTAGCTGATATTTATTATTACAACAAGGGTGGTACAGTTTTCATGGATACGTGGTCATTAGGGTAGGGTTCTAGCTCGGGGTGCTAATCTTATCATGGGGATTCTTCCTCGGTCCTGATAGAGCGCTTCTTTATTGGAAGGAACCGATCCATCTCATTTTCGGTCTGAGTACCCTTATCCCAATGGGTTTCCATGGGTTCTTCTTCTTCTTCCTCTATCCATCCACCTATTCTGTTGCGGTTCTCGTATTCTTGCATCTGGGCTTGGAGGGCGGCTAAGGAATACTCGGCGCTTGCGGCTCTTGTCCGTTGTTCCTCCAGCTCCTGGGTTATCTTTTCGATCCCATGGATTAGGTGCTTCAGTTGTGCCGCCTGTTCGT
Source organism: Panicum hallii (assembly GCF_002211085.1). Lineage (NCBI taxonomy): Eukaryota > Viridiplantae > Streptophyta > Magnoliopsida > Poales > Poaceae > Panicum > Panicum hallii. Next base: position 5,048 of record NW_020356392.1, read on the forward strand.
GGTAGAGCGCATCCAAGCCAGTAAGGTAGATGGATAGGTGGGAGACCGTATCTTCTAGGTCTTCTTCTTCTCGTCCAAGTCCCCTCATTCGGGCCATCCAAGTGCGTCCTCTTCCCTCAGCGGGTGGGAAAAATCCCATGGGGGTCCGCTGAAGGTGGTGCCTATAGAGCACACGCAGCCGTCGCAGGGCTTTGCGGGCGGCCTTTCGGTAGGTGTCGGGGAAACGGAAGCCAGTTGTGGAGATGAACCAGGGGTCCACATCAGGGTAGCGGGTGCTTCTCTCCACAAAAACCATTATGTCGCACCGAAGGGTGCCTCCGGCGATGTACTCACGGTAGGCATACTCCGGTGGTTCCATAATCCCAACGCGTTCCAGGCTGAGCAATAGTAACTTGGGGAGGCCGGGCTCTGCATGGCAGATTCCGTTAACCCATCCATTGCCAGCCATCTGGAACAAGGCAAAGACCAGTGGTGAGTGTTTGTCCAGAAAATTTCTAAATCGGGACAAGTTCTAGGGCCTGAAAAGGGGTCTCGCTCCTAGGGTCACGTCCTACGGCCAGTCTACGGCTCTGATACCACCTGAAGCGTCCCCCCATCAGGGAAGACTTAAAAGTGTTGATTTATCAGTCCCAGGAGGCTGATAACACTTTTATTACATCAGATGGTACATCACCGTACAACTCTACGCGGCAATGGGCAGTGAAGCGCCACTATCGCGAGGATTACAACTAAAACCCACACTACTATACTAGCTACAAAAAGAGGATCATCAGAGTCTTGCGCCATGCGGAACTCCACGGTGGCCTCAACCACAAGCAAGACTGGGTGCAGGATGAAACCCTACTCGTTGTCTTCGGGGACGTAGTCTGGGTCTTCCACTGTAAAAGTAAGAAAGGGGTGAGTACAAACGTACTCAGCAAGTCCAATCGCACCCACGGAGGGGGTATAACAGTAATCATATGCACAGGACGATCCAAGGGTAGGTTATGGTTCATTTGCGAAAAACTCAATTGTATGCAAGGGTTTGTTTAAAAACCATTTCCAAAATGAGTTTTCTGGCACCAAGAACACACGATGTTGATCCACACAGGATCCAAGTTTCAAACTGCTACCGGACTCCCCGTCCGCCGTAGCACACGGCACAACTGCCGGACACTTTCCAAACAACTCACACAAGCCCATCCATTTCCAGAGAGAAACAGTAGTTATGTGACCACACCATAACTTGCCCAATACCGTGGGCACGGCTATTCGAATAGATTTTTAACTCTGCAGAGGTGTGCAACTTTACCCACAGGTGGGGTACCACGACACGATCACCTTAGTGTCGGCGCAGAAACCAGCAAAGCCATTACCCACCTTAGCTAGACCTGACTAGCCATCACGGGATCCATCAAGGGGTCATTCGACCTACCTCCGAGGTTTAACCAGGGCATAAGTCACACAGAGCTTATCCCTTCTCCTTGATCACCCGTTGCTCTCAGCTCTCCTGATGACTGTCAGGCTATCTAGTGGGGTTTATGCTAAGCCGTTGCCCATACAACGGTCAAGTGGTTTGCACGACAGGAAGCTAGGTGAGATGACACATCAACTCGGTCCTTAGGGGTGACAGGATGGATATCTCCCTTCCTTGCCCTACCACATAGGTACGAGCACACCGACGGCAATTCACACAGAAATGCCATCCATCCCGTCTGACACATCTTTCAAAACCACATTTTAACCCTTCCCTCACACACGCATTTTCTTTATAAAATCAGGTGGTCAAGGTATGGTTATCACAACAAGGGTGGCTATCCTACCATGTTTACGGCACGCAAAACCATGCAATTTTATAAAACAGGCCACTGGATTGTGTTTATAAAAACTAGGACAGAAACATGCATCAAAGGGCGGAATTGAACTTGCCATCGTCAAACCCTTGCGGGAGGTCCTGATTGAAGCACTGTCCCTCGGGTTCGGGGTCGCAGAACTGGTCCTCGCTCGCTTGGTCATAGTCGGGACCTTCCTCGTTCACTCCGTGTCCTACGACGCAAACAAACAGACACACAATCAAGCGCAAGAACTAAAAGCTTTTATCGTTGAGCTTGAATCGGAAATAATTTAGTTATGGAGATAGGGGTAATATTTTTGGGTGGTTTCTTAATGGCATGGCTAGGACTATACTAGAAAGGGCGTGGTAAAGTTTCGGGTCGATCGGAGATCGTTTCGCACATAAAATGACGAGGTAAAGGGAGATCCAGGGGTCCAGGGGCTCATTTGTAGACTTCCTGGAAAGGACAGGGCTTATTTGCAAATTCTAGAAGTATTAGGGTGCAGCAAAAAAAAGTGTGGGGGGCCTATTTGGAAATAAGTTTATATAGTGGAGGGACTTGGTTTGAAAGAAAATGCAAAAAGGGACTTTTCTGCAAAAGAGCACGAGGGTGGAAGGGCCCTTAACCAAATAGGAAAGGAGGGGGGGTTAAGGGCAAAATCACCCCTTCTTCTTCCTCCTGCCGCAGGAAACAGAGGAGGGGGGGAAGGGGGCTCGGCGCCGGCCCAATCCCGGCGGCCGAGGCCCGGGGCGGCTCAAGCGCATGGGGAAAAGGGAGAGGGGGAAGAGGGGGTTCGATTCCCGCCCTCACCTCGGGCCGGGGTGGCACGTGGATGGGGGCGCGGGGAGAGGCAGGAGGCGGCGGTGGGAGCTGTGGGGGAACGAGGGGCTGCGCGAAGGCCTATTTATAGGCGGCCGAGTGGGCGGGCGGGTGGTGGCTGGCGGAGCGGCTCCGGGCGGCCATTAATGGCGCCCGGGTCGCGACGCGGCGTGCAACGGGGCGCGGGCGTCAAGGCGGCATCAAGCACGTAGGGAGGGGCCGGGTGCTGTGCGCACAGGGGGCGGCGCGGCGGCGAGGCGGGGTGCGGCAGCGGCGGGTGGCGCGTCGCCACGGCTCGGCCGTGCGCGCGAAGCGACGGGCGGCACGGCGGGCGGCGCGGCACGCGGTGCACGCGCGTGCGCGCGCGTGGGCGCGGGCAGCCAGCGTGGCGCGGGCCAGGGGGGCGGGGCGGTGCTCACCGCGGCACGCGCTCATGGGTGCAGTGGCGAGGGAGGGCGCGGCAGCGACGGACGGCGCGGCGAGCGGCGCGGCGCGTGGGGCACGCGCGGGGCGTGCGCGGCCGAGCGCAGAGGCGCGCGCGCGGGCACGGGTGGCCGAGCCCAGGGGCGCGCGTGCGCGCAGGGGAAGGGAGGTGGCCGTGGCTTGGGAGCCGGGGCCGGGCGGCGTTCAGGAGCAGGGAAAGAGAAGGGAGGAGAAGGGGGGAAGGGAAAAGAAAGAAGGAAGGAAAAAGGAAAAAGGGAAGAAAGGAAAGGAAAGAAAAAAAAAGAGAGATTGGAAAAGAAAAAGAAAAGAAGGAAATGAGAGGGAGAAAAAGGAAAAGGAGAGAGGGGAAAAGCGCGTTGGCGCCGGTTGCGGCGGCGACCGTGGCCGGTCGGCCACGCGCGCGGAAATCGCGCGCTGCACGAGGAGTGCCGGCGCTAATTGCGGACAGCGGTCGCGCGCGGTTGTCGTGGCGTGGTGGCGAGGGTCGAGGCGGCGCGCGTGGGGGAGGCCGGGCGTTGTGCGGCACAGGACGGGGGATGTGACGGCGCGCGTGTGGTAGAGAGGGTCAGGGTTTTACGGTGAATAAGTTTTTAGTCGGAGCACCCTAACGCGTAGTTTAGATTTGAAATTTTTAGGGCGTTACAACGGCTTAGCATAAATCCCACTAGTTAGTCTGATAGCCATCAGGAGAGCTGAGAGCAACGGGTGATCAAGGAGAAGGGATAAGCTCTGTGTGACTTATGCCCCGGTTAAACCTCGGAGATAGGTCGAATGACCCCTTGATGGATCCCGTGGTGGCTAGTCAGGTTTAGCTAAGGTGGGCAATGGCTTTGTTGGGATCTGCATCGACACTAAGGTGATCGCGCTGTGGTACCCCACCTGTGGGTAAAGTTGCACACCTCTGCAGAGTTAAAATCTATTCGAATAGCCGTGCCCACGGTATTGGGCAAGTTATGGTGTGGTCACATAACTAGTGTTTCTCTTTGGGAATGGTTGGACTGGTGTGGGTTGTTTGGAAAGTGTCCGGCAGTTGTGCCGTGTGCTACGGCAGACGGGGAATCCAGTAGCAGCTTAAAACTTGGATCCTGTGTGGATCAACAACATGTGCTCCTTGGTACTTAAAAACTTGTTTTGAAACATATTTTTAAACGAACATTTGCATATAACCGAGTTTTCCGCAAATGAACCCTAACCTTATCCTTGGATTGTCCTGTGCATTGATTTCTGCTATAACCCCCCCGTGGGTGTGATTGGACTTGCTGAGTACGTTTGTACTCACCCCACTCTTACTTTTTACAGCAGAAGATCCAGACTACCTCCCCGAAGACGTCGAGTAGGGTTTCGTCTTGCACCCAGTCTTGCCTGTGGTTAAGGCCACCGCTGGAGTTCTGCATGGCGCAAGACTCTGATGACCCTCTTTTCGTAGCTAGTGTAGTAGTGTGGGTTTTAGTTGTAATCCTCGCGATAGTGGCGCTTCACTGCCCATTACCACGTAGAGTTGTACGGTGATGTACCATCTGATGTAATAAAAGTGTTATCAGCCTCCTGGGACTGATAAAGCATCACTTTTAAGTCTTCCCTGATGGGGGGACGCTTCAAGTGGTATCAGAGCCGTAGGCTGGCCGTAGGACATGACCCTAGAAACGAGACCCTTTTCAGGCCCCAGGACTTGTTCTGGCTTAGCTCTTTTCCTGCACAAACGCTCACCACTGGTTCTTGCCCTGTTCCAGATGGCTGACAATGGATGGGTTGACGGAATCTGCCACGCAAAGCCCGGCCTTCCTAATTATTAATACTCAGGTTGGAACGCATCGGAGTTATGGAACCACCAGAGTATGCCTACCGAGAATACACCTCCAAGGGCACCCTTCGGTGCGACATGATGGTCTTTGTGGGAAAAAGCACCCGCTACCCTGATGTGGACCCCTGGTTCATCTCCACCTCTGGCTTTCGCCTCCCTGACACCTACCGAAAGGCCGCCCGTAAAGCCCTACGATGACTGCGTGTGATCTACAAGCACCACCTTCAGCGGACTCCTATGGGATTTTTCCCACCTACTGAAGGAAGAGGACGCACTTGGATTGCCCGGATGAGAGGTCTCGGAGGAGAAGAAGAAGACCTAGAAGATACGGTCTCCCACCTATCCATCTACCTTACCGGCTTGGATGAACTCTACCGCGAACTGGCGGCACAGCTGAAGCAGCTAATCCATAGGGCAGAAAAAGCAACCCAAGAACTGGAAGAACAACGGATAAGGGCCGCACGCGCTGAGTATTCCTTAGCCATTCTCCAAGCCCGGATACAAGAATACGAGACCCATAGAGGAATAGGTGGATGGATAGAGGAAGAAGAGGAACCCGAGGAAACCCATTGGGATAAAGGTACTCAGATCGAAGACGAGGTGATGGATCGGTGCCTCCCAATAAAGAAGTGCCCTATCAGAATCGGGGAAGAATCCCCATGATAGGTGTAGCACTCCAAGCTAGAACCCTAATAACCACGTATCCATGGAAACTGTACCCCTATGTTGTAATAATAAATGTTATCTACTCCCTTTCGTACCAGTGCAAGATTGTTTACCCTGTCCTTGTTTTAGATGGCTGAGGAAGGATGGACCCAGGGCGATTGTCAAGATGCACCTGGCTTTCCCAACCTTTTGATCAACGCCCTGGAAAGCCTTGGCGTTACGGAACGCCCAAGGTACTACAGCAGAGAGTACGAACACCATGGTACCCTCCGCTGCAGGGTGATCCTGGTCATCGCCAGGAGCAACCGCTACCCCGACATCCAGCCATGGCGTGTGACTGCCACAGGGTTTAGGCACCAGGACACCTACCCCTTGGCCGTCAGAAAAGCACTCCGTTATTTATGCCGGAATTTTGAAAGACACCTCGCCCCCACACCAGTGAGGTTCTTCCCGCCGGCCATCAGAACCCCAGTTTGGGAAGCACGCATGAGAAGTCTGGAACGACGTCGCCATGAAGAAGGCCCTCTATACCAAGTGGCTACTTATCTAGCCGCCTTGGACCAACTCTTCAATGAGCAAGCCAACCTTCTGAGGGAGTAGACCCATCGAGCCGAGCAAGCAGAGCTCACAGTGAGACTGCAGCAGATCCGAGCAGCCCAAGCCGAAGCAAGAGCCGCAGCCGCGGTCAGCAGCGAAGCAGTCGCCCAAGAGAGCCTCAGGCAGGCCCGAGACCGGCGTATGCAAGAATGGACCCAAAGCGGAACACCAGTCCCGGCAATTGGAGAAGACCATGTTTTACTCGGGACACCCGTCATAGGATGGGGACCACTCTTTGGAAACTCACCAGCCCCATCCGAGAACCCTGAAAGTTCTGCTACCGCCGTGGAAAGAAATGGTGCTGCACAACCTTTGGCAAATGGAAATCCAGAGAACGGCGAGCAAGGATTACTCACACTCCCCGCCCCAGAAGAAGGCACGCCCCGCGAGTAAAATAACCGACGCCACCCTAGTGATGAGTCCCCAGCCGCTTTTGCTTAAGTCGTGCCCTTAGGCCTGACCCCGGACGAGTAGTACGAGACCTAGTCTTACCCCCAAGCTGTACTCCCTTGCAGTAATGAAGTTGTTTGTGCTTGTTGTTTGTGATGTTGTGTGCTGGTTTGTTGTGTGCTGCTTGTTTATTTGACTACTGGCAGGAGGTAGATTCTGCCTTATATACGAATTAAACAACTTAAACATCACATAATCGTAACCCCACTCTACCCAATCAACAGATGGCTCCCCAGAGCGTCACGAGGGCCTCCCGTAGCCGGAACCCCGCAGCCGCTGGTGCCGGAGCGCAGCTTGTTGGACAAAATCTTCCTCAGGGAGAACAGGAAGTAAGCCAGAACCGAGGAGAAAATCAAAAAGAAGAGCAACTACCACCACCCCCACCCCTCGGAGACCTGGCACAGATAATCCACAACCAGACCCTTATACTGGAGACACTGGCCAATGCCCTCGTTAACCGGCAACCATGAGGGCAGAACATGAATGACAAGCTGACAGCTTTTCTGAGGGCCAAGCCGCCCACCTTTGCCGAATCCTGCAACCCTTTGGATGCAGACGACTGGTTACGAGTAATTCAGAGGAAACTTGAACCGTTTGAATGCCAGGACCGAGACAAAGTCCTTCTGGCAGCCCACCAACTCACCGGGACAGCATTAGCCTGGTGGGAAAATTATTGTGCCGTAGCCGAGGATGCCTCTACCATCACTTGGGAGGAATTCGTGAGGGAGTTCCGCCGTTATCACATCCCTTTGGCCACCATGAAGCGCAAGGCGGATGAGTTCCGCGCACTGCAACAAGGGAGCATGACGGTGGAAGAGTACACCCACCGGTTCATAGAGTTGGCCCGATATGCACCGGAGGAAGTGAACGACGATGACAAGAAACAAAACATGTTCAAGAAGGGACTAAACCCAGAACTCCGGACCTTGCTTACCCCTCAGATCTATCTTGACTTCAATACCCTGATGAACAAGGCTATCCTTATGGAAACGGCCAAGACCGAAGAGAGAAAGGATAACAAACGCAAATTCCTGGAAAGTAAGGCCCGCCAACAGGACCGTTTCCAAAAGCCGAGGAACTTCAGCTATACTGCACCAAGATCTCAAGCCCCAATGCAGTATAGGACTCAGTCTCAAGTGACAGAACCACGAGCCCCTAACACATAGCCTAGGAGCCAGAATACCTTGAGGGCCCCGCAGAGCAATGCAAGCCTGGTCGCCTCCGACAACAACAATGTTAAGGCCTGTTTCAACTGCCGTGAGACAGGGCATTTCATTGCCAATTGTCCTTATGCCAAGAATAAGCCGGCTACATCAACCTTCTCCAACATGGTGAATGGACCCAGACCAGCCCTGACCGGTGCCAACCGAGTGCCCATCCCCAACAACGACAACAGTCAGCAGATGAAGCAGCCCCAGCAGTCATTTGGACGAGCCCGCGTCAATCACATCGACGCGCAGGAGGCTCAAGAAGCTCAGGGCGTAGTGCTCGGCGAGTACCTAGTAAACTCAACTCTGGCAACAGTACTATTTGATTCTGGAGCATCGCACTCGTTCATATCCTCAAATTTTGTGGAAAAACACAAAATACCTACAGTACTACTAAAAACACCCTTATTTACCCGGACGCCTGGAGGCGACATCAATTGTCAATTAGGTTGTCCATGGGTAAGGATCAATTTAAGTGGGGTAGAATTTCTAGCAGACTTGGTAGTACTTAAGTCTGGGGAATAGACGTGATTCTTGGAATGGACTGGTTAAGCCGACACAATGGTTTCATAGGCTGTACTGACAAAGTGGTACACCTAACAAACCCCGAAGGAGTACAAGTAATCTGCCATACCCGGGAAAGTGAGTTTAACCCGATGGTGTTTAGCATGGAAGCCAAGCCCTTAGAAGAAGTCCCGGTAGTAAATGAATACCCAGATGTCTTCCCTGAAGAACTTCCCGGTATGCCACCGGACAGGGATATAGAGTTCGTCATTGACCTTATCCCTGGGACCTCCCCTATAGCCAAGAGACCCTATAGGATGGCAGCCTCTGAGTTGACGGAGTTAAAGAAGCAACTAGAAGAATTGCAACGAATTGGCTTCATCAGACCAAGCTTGTCACCATGGGGAGCCCCAGTTCTATTTGTCAAGAAGAAAGATGGGAGTATGAGGTTGTGTGTAGATTACCGAGCACTGAACGAGGTTACCATTAAGAATAAGTACCCCCTCCCCAGGATTGATGACCTTTTCGATCAGCTAAAAGGAGCCAAGTACTTTTCCAAGATCGATCTAAGGTCAGGATATTTTCAGCTCAAGATTAGAGAAAGTGACATCCCTAAGACAGCTTTTGTCACCCGTTACGGGCAGTTTGAGTTCACCGTAATGTCCTTCAGACTAACCAATGCCCCTGCCTATTTTATGAACCTCATGAATAAAGTATTGATGAAACGAGCTAGATAAGTTTGTCGTAGTCTTTATCGACGACATACTTGTCTACTCCAAGAGTATTCAGGAACATGAACAACATCTGCGGGTAGTATTGGAAAAGCTGAGAATACATAGGCTATATGCCAAGTTTAGCAAGTGCGAATTCTGGTTGGAGAGAGTAGCTTTCCTTGGTCACATTCTAACCGCAGAAGGCATAGCAGTGGACCCAGAGAAGGTCGAAGCAGTTTCCAACTGGCAGCGACCGACCAATGTTAGTGAAATCAGGAGTTTTCTTGGATTAGCTGGGTACTATCGGAGATTTATCGAGGGATTCTCCAAGATAGCCCGACCCATGATGGAACTTCTTAAGAAGGAGAAGAAGTTCGCCTGGACGGAATCTTGTGAAAGAAGTTTTCAAGAATTGAAGCAAAGGCTGAGAACTGCCCCAGTGCTGACCCTGCCGGACATTCATCGGGATTTGTCATTTATTGTGACGCATCCCGACAAGGATTAGGGTGTGTGCTGATGCAAGATGGGAAAGTCGTTGCATATGCCTCCCGCCAACTCAGGACTCATGAGCAGAACTATCCGACCCATGATTTGGAATTTGCAGCCGTAGTGCATGCCCTTAAGATTTCGAGACATTACTTGATTGGAAATAAGTGTGAGATTTACACCGACCATAAGAGTCTGAAGTATATCTTCACCCAGCTGGATTTGAACTTAAGGCAAAGAAGATGGTTGGAGTTGGTGAAGGACTACAATTTGGAAATTCATTATCACCCCGGAAAAGCGAACGTGGTGGCCGATGCCTTAAGCCGGAAATCCTATGGACCCAAAGATGACCATCTGCGCGAGGAAATAGCACGATTAAATGTGCACATTGTTCCTCAAGGTTCCAGCCATGTGCTGAACATCCAATCAACACTAGAGGATAGAATTAGAGAGGCTCAAAGCTTGGATCAGGAGTTAATAAAGATCTGCAAACAAACTGGAGAAAACAAAGCACCGGGTTTCAGAGTGGACGGTACGGGAGCGTTATGGTACCAGAATAGGATTTGTGTACCCCAGAATGGAGACTTCCGGCGGATAATCATGGACGAAGCCCATAACTCGGCCTACTCCATCCACCCAGGATCCACCAAAATGTATATGGACATAAGGCAAAAGTATTGGTGGAATGGAATGAAGGCGGATATTGCACGATTTGTGGCTCATTGTGATACTTGTCAAAGGATCAAGGCCGAACATCAAAAGCCAGCAGGATTATTGCAACCCCTACCCATTCCGGTTTGGAAATGGGATGAGATAGGAATGGACTTTGTGATAGGCCTACCTAGAACACAGAAGGGACATGATTCCATATGGGTGATAGTGGACCGACTCACTAAATCGGCTCATTTCATACCCGTACGAACTAGTTATGGTGGAGAAAAGCTGGTAAAGCTTTATATGGAAAACATAGTAAAGTTACATGGAGTGCCTAGCAGAATTGTCTCAGATAGAGGAACCCAATTCACCTCTAGGTTTTGGAAAAGCTTGCATCAAGCCATGGGCACCAAGTTAGATTTCAGCTCCGCATATCACCCACAGACGGATGGTCAAACCGAAAAGGTAAATCAGATTATGGAAGATATGCTAAGAGCATGCGTCCTAACCTATGGAAAGGATTGGGAGCAGAGTCTGCCTTATGCAGAATTCTCGTACAACGATAGTTACCAAGCCAGCTTGGGCATGTCGCCATTCGAAGCTCTTTATGGAAGGAAGTGCAAAACTCCCCTAATGTGGTCGGAGGTTGGAGAACGTGCCCTAGTAGGACCCGCACTTATAAAAGAAGCAGAAGAAAAAGTAGATGAGATCCGCGAGAAATTGAAAGCGGCTCAATCCCGACAAAAGAACTACGCGGACAAGAAAAAGCGAGAAATAAGTTTCAACCCAGGAGACTTTATTTATCTCAAGGTCTCACCTATTCGAGGGACGTGAAGATTTCAAGTACACGGAAAATTGGCCCCCCGATACATCGGACCGTACCAAGTTCTGAAGAAAGTCGGAGCCGTAGCATATCGTTAGCTACCAGAAGAAATGTCGGATATACACCCAGTGTTTCATGTTTCGCAATTAAGAAAGTGTTTAAGGGTACCCGAGGCAGAACACGTGCCAGTAGAGGCAATAGATCTGCAGCCGGATTTATGATACCAGGAGATACCGGTCAAAATCTTGGACACTGTCACTAGGAGGACAAGGAACTCCGAAGTATGGATTTGCAGAGTTCAGTGGAGCAGACATGGGGTAAAAGAAGCGACATGGGAACGCGAAGATGCTCTAAAGAAGGAGTTTCCCCATCTGTTTAGGAGCCAGCCGAATCTCGGGGGCGAGATTCATTTTAAGTGGGGTAGGTTTGTGAAATCCCAGAAAAATTTACCAAAGAAATCACACGCTAAAAATATCTTTTTCAGAAACCTTTTTGTCAAAGCCCTAATTCCCCTGAACCCGGAACCGACACCCGAATCCGACCGCTGTCACGCCCCCCCTTTTTTCGCCTCGCGCAGCGTGCGAACGTCGCGCGCGCGTGGCCGACCAGCCGCGGTCGCCGCCGCGAATATCGCCGGCGCGCGTCACCCCTTTTTCTCCCTTTCTCTCTTTCCCGTTTTCCTTCCACCATTTCTTCTTTCTTTTTCCCCATTTTCCTTTCTTTCTCCTTCTCTTTTCTTTTCCTCCCCTTTTCTTTTTCCCTCCCTCCCTTTTCTTTCCTTCCTTTTCCCTCCTCCTCCCTTCTCCTCCCTTCTCCTCTCTCCTTCCTCTGCTCCCGAGCGCCGCTCGACCGCGCGCCGGTCCTGCCCACGCCGCGCACGAGCCCTGCCCCGGCCTCCCTCCGCGATGCGCACGCGCAACGCGTGGCCGTGCACCACGCCGTGCCGCCCGCCGCTTGCACCCCCGCCCCTGGCCCACGCCTCGCCGCACCGTGCGCGCACACTCGCGTCCTCCCCTGCGCGTGTCCGCGCCGCCCGTCGCCTGCCGCACCACCCGCCGCGTGCTCTGCTGCTGCCGTGCTCCGCACTGTGCCTCGCACTGCACCCACGTGCACCACACGCCGCTCCACGATGGCCGCAAGCAGCCAAATGCCATTAATGGCGCCCGCCGAGCTCGACGACCGGCCACCGCACGGCCCCCTCCTCCCCACCGCCTCATTCCGCCTATAAATAGTCCCTCGCCCCGCTGACCCTTCCCCCACGGCCTCCACCGCCACCGCCCGCCGCCTTCCTAGCCCCCAACGCCGCCACGCCGAGCCGCCTAGCGCCGCCGCCTCCTGCTCCCGTGGGCACGCCCCCTCGCTCCATCTCGGTCCAAGGTGAGGCCGGGGATGGAATCCCCTTGCGCCCCTCTCTCTTTTGCCCCTAACCCCGGCTGCCGCCGCGCCCTGGGCCGCCGGAATCGGCCAGGCGCCGGACCTTTCCTCCCCTCCTCTGTTCTCTGCCGATGGGAGGAAGAAGAAACGGGAAACTTGCCCCTAGGCCCTCCCCTTTCCCCTATTCCTTCAAGAGCCCTTCCACCCTTTACATTCTTTTGCAAAAGAAACAATATCCTTTCTGATAATCCGAAATACACCCTTCACCATACAAATCTAATATCAAATAAACCCTTGCACCTTTCTATTATGCCCCAAATGTTTCTAAAATTTATAACCAAGTCCTTTTCCGTTTCATAACCATTTACAAATGAGCCCCTAGGCCCTTGTTTAGACCCTAACACCCCGTTAACTTATCATTTTATGTACCAAACGATCTCCGATCAACCCGAAACTTTACCACGCCCTTTCTAGTATAGTTCTAACCATGCCATTAAGAAATCACCCAAAAATATTACCCCTATCTCCATAACTAAATTATTTTCGAGTCAAGCTCAACGATAAAAGCTTTTAGTTCTTTCGCTTGATTGTGTGCCTGTTTGTTTGCGTCATAGGATACGGAGTGAACGAGGAAGGTCCCGACCGTGATCAAGTGAACGAGGACCAGTTTTGCAACCCCGAACCCGAGGGACAGTGCTTCGATCAGGACCTCCCACAAGGATTTGAGGATGGCAAGTTCAATCCCGCCCTTTGATGCATGTTTCTGTCCTAGTTTTTATCAACACAACCCATTGGCCTGTTTTATAAAATTGCATGTGTTTTGTTTGCTGAAAACATGGAGGATAGCCACCCCTTGATTTGTGATAACCATTCCTTGACCACATGGTTTTATAAAGAAAATGTGTGCATGTGTGGGAGGGATAAATTTGGAATTTTGAAAGATGGGTTTAGACGGGATGGATGGCATTTCTGTGTGATTTGATGATTGGAGTGCTCGTGCCTGTGTGGCAGGGCAAGGAAGGGAGATATCCATCTTGTCACAACTAAGGACCGAGTTGATGTGTCATCTCACCTAACTTCACTATCGTGCAAACCACTTGACCGTTGTATGGGCAACGGCTTAGCATAAATCCCACTAGTTAGTCTGATAGCCATCAGGAGAGCTGAGAGCAACGGGTGATCAAGGAGAAGGGATAAGCTCTGTGTGACTTATGCCCCGGTTGAACCTCGGAGATAGGTCGAATGACCCCTTGATGGATCCCGTGGTGGCTAGTCAGGTTTAGCTAAGGTGGGTAATGGCTTTGTTGGGATCTGCATCGACACTAAGGTGATCGCGCTGTGGTACCCCACCTGTGGGTAAAGTTGCACACCTCTGCAGAGTTAAAATCTATTCGAATAGCCGTGCCCACGGTATTGGGCAAGTTATGGTGTGGTCACATAACTAGTGTTTCTCTTTGGGAATGGTTGGACTGGTGTGGGTTGTTTGGAAAGTGTCCGGCAGTTGTGCCATGTGCTACGGCAGACGGGGAATCCAGTAGCAGCTTAAAACTTGGATCCTGTGTGGATCAACAACATGTGCTCCTTGGTACTTAAAAACTTGTTTTGAAACATATTTTTAAACGAACCTTTGCATATAACCGAGTTTTCCGCAAATGAACCCTAACCTTATCCTTGGATTGTCCTGTGCATTGATTTCTGCTATAACCCCCCGTGGGTGTGATTGGACTTGCTGAGTACGTTTGTACTCACCCCACTCTTACTTTTTACAGCAGAAGATCCAGACTACCTCCCCGAAGACGTCGAGTAGGGTTTCGTCCTGCACCCAGTCTTGCCTGTGGTTAAGGCCACCGCTGGAGTTCTGCATGGCGCAAGACTCTGATGACCCTCTTTTCGTAGCTAGTGTAGTAGTGTGGGTTTTAGTTGTAATCCTCGCGATAGTGGCGCTTCACTGCCCATTACCACGTAGAGTTGTACGGTGATGTACCATCTGATGTAATAAAAGTGTTATCAGCCTCCTGGGACTGATAAAGCATCACTTTTAAGTCTTCCCTGATGGGGGGACGCTTCACGAGGATAGAGAGTATTCTTGAGGTAGTACTAGAGATGAGTTAAAGGTTGATTTCTCAGGCAGAAATACTTGCTTCGGGCACCGGCTTACCCGTGAAATGTTCAGGAGAGTCCAGCCTACGGCTCTACGCTATAACCCAACATGGAGGATTATGAAGGACCAACAGGGTTGTCACCACCTGCGGCCTACCTCTAACAAACCGTGGGATATAAGGCAAATGAAGGTAACCCTTAGCCTAGACACCACGTCTATGCTACTGATTACTACCGCAGTTTGACTACGTCTGAATTTTTATAGAAAACTATGACACTCAGTATAAATACAGAGCGACGAACCCGTGAGTAAGAGAACTGATCTCACTCAAATATAAGTACTATGCAATATAGGAATCACAAATAGTAACTTACTCAAACCAGAGGAAGCCAGCATCCGCAGAGGTACATGGCCGGAGTAGAGTGCCGAGAGACTCAGCACTCCTCCGAGCTACTCCCTCTCTCTCCCCCCCTATTCTAAGCGCTAGCCTAGTCAGGGCTTCGCCTTGGAGTGGAGCACGACATCTTCAAGTGAAGGTGTTGGAGGTCTTGGTGGTGTGTGTGAATGAGGGCTCCTTCTCCTCCTTTTATAGTCGGAAGGGCGGTTGCTGGCGGAGTTAAGGATGGAAATACCGGGCACCATCTTTAGGAGGATAAGACCGAATGTCCCACCAAAGTTCACCTAGATGGGGGCCTGTCTAGGTTCAGCCGACCCCCAGGTGGGCCCCCTAGCCGCCACCTTCGCGTGCTGCACTGACAGGTGGGTCCTTTCCTTATCCCTTGGGTGTTTGCTGCCTTTGTACGCCGGTTTGCCCTGCCATGTGGGCCCTTTTTGTAAGTATGACGCATGATGTGATCTTCTGTTCATTTTGGTTGCATCTTCTATGTGTTTCCCTCTTATTTCAGAAATGCTTCCTGAAATCAATGTTTTACCAATACTTGTGGAATTCGTTAGTAATAACTCCTACTACTACTGTTGATGTTCATTCTTTATGTGCCGATGCAGGAGTTGGCGGCATATATTTTGTATTTAAGAGCCATCAACAACACCCTCACACTTAGCCTTTGCTCATCCTCGAGTGAAGGAGAAAGGACTACGGTGAAACGAAACTTCCAAAGGTATGAAGCAAGCACAAAAGATATTCCAAACCTTGTCTTGCACTTGTGAACTTTGAAGTGTCTATCATGCCATCTTGGGTAGTTGAAGAATGGAACAATCTTAAATCAAGTCACCTCAACTCCTTATGTCAAGTAGCTCGAGATTTTTTAATGAGTTTTCAAAACAAACCTTGCTTAGCTCCTCATTTGATTCTCTCAGATCGCTCAATATGTATATGTCCTCACCAAGGCATTTGACTTGCCTTTTATTTCATCCTACTTCTAATGGTGGCTATATGTAGAGCTTCAGGTAGGTTTGAAGGATAAGGCATACTTGCATCATATATATTGCAAAGTCAAAAACCGGATCCAAGGAGAAAAATAAGTCATACAATCAGATCAAGTTGTGCACGTGTATGGGTATAGTGGATGATAAATGGTGGATGGGAACTCCTTTTGTATGATCTCTCTCCCTTCGTAAATCCTTTTGAGAACATGGCTATCTTTCTCTTTTTATTTTTTTCTTCCCCGTTTTCGTTTCTTTTTTTCTTGGACCTTCATGTGTCTATTTTTTTTTGAATGCTTGGACCTTCATATGTCCATATATATTTTTTTGATAGCCTATGTCTCTTTTGTAACAATAGATGGAGAGAGACCAACACGTATTGTGGAGCTTTTATTTTGTGGGATGTAATGGATGGTACAATGCATAGAAGCATAGCAAGGGGGGTATATGGCGTGCACGTGAATCTTGATCATGAAAGTATGAAAAGAATTCTTCCAAAGGTCACAACAATTTGACAAAGCTCAATGCGAAGACAAGCAGCATATGCAAAAGGTTTTCAAGGTAACTCATCATATGGCTTTGCTAGGATTTTGGAAAATCAAAGAGGAGCTTGCAAAGGCTTTTTAAGTTTTTCAAATAAATTTTCCCAAGCACTTAAGTATTAAGAGTGAAGATCAGATTATCGAACCATATCACATACATCAACTACTTAGATGTGCATGTTGTTCTAAAGATATTTGTTCACAAGCATCAAGTTGATAAGCATGGAATAGAACAAATTCAAGCCAACCATAGAAAGTATGTGGAGCAGGTGGAGCATGTTGTTTCATTTTATATGAGCTTGATTTGAAGGATCAGATTTAAAATTCATTCAAACTCATGAATCAGGGAGATCAAGGAGATTAGAGACACAAATTAACACGGTGGATGAAGATGGGCCTGAGTGGGCCACTCCTGGGTCGGCCGCACATTGGGTTGGGCAAAACCCTTGTAGGCCCGGCTGTGGCTCCCCTTTTGCGTACGTGCTGGTGCAGCATGGTGGACTCTGTTTCCGGGTGTTGGTGCATCGTGTTAGTGCTAGACAGTCCATGGCTCTCCCCCACACTTATTCTTGTACCTTTTTTTATTTTACAAAGGAAACAAAGGGTGGAAAACAAAAACTCTACCGGTTTGAATACCGGGGAGTTCAAACTTTTATTCAATCAAGGCGCATGAATGAATACCGGGGAGTTCAAACTTTTATTCAATTAAGGTGCATGAAGAGAGTGTGGCGCCTCCCAACTTTTTTTTATTATCATTATTTTATTTATTTATTTATTTTTGTTTTTTATCATGGAAAATTGGGCATGCAAAGCATGGGTCTCAAAAAAAATTGCTTGCCATGTTTTCATTTTCTCAATTATTTTCGAGAGAGACTCTTTTATTTTCTAAATTTTTTTTATTCACCAATTTTACCTTTGCAGTAAAGCTCAAGCAAGGCTAGGATATAGCAAGGGGCATTTTATCAATGTACTCACACTACTCCTTGGAAGGTGACTTATGCCTCCTATGCATGTTGTGTAAAATTTATTGAAGTGTGTCCCGGGCCTTGGTTTATGTCCAGTATGAGTTGAACTTGAGGACTTACCCATTAGTTTTGAAAAATTTCTTGCAGGGGTTAGTCCACAAAAGATATGCATCCAAAGTCTATGAAAATAATAACTCTGACGTTCATCAAAATTCGACACCATATCTAATTTTGATTAAAGAAGGCTATTTAACCTATGCACCATGCTTAATTTAAAAAACCTATGGATGTACTAATTAAATACAACCAAACCAGATTATATGTCCAAAGACAAAGGGAAGCATGAATTTGCATGATCAAGCTATGCTCAAAAGGAGTTAAAAAATGAGTAAGGGATTGGTGAATTTTACCTTTGACGTACCTGAGTGTACTTTACTACCAGCGTATAGGATGGATGTCTCGAAATTGCTGCAGGGGTGGCGTGATCACATATGGTTGTTGATCGATCCTCCAATTCATTGTGGATTATAGCGTATGAAGGCACTTTGATCATGCCAACTTAGGAGAGTTGTACCCATGCCTCATGTTTGGGAATCATGTTCCTTTGGAGGCATGATTAGTTGGCACAATGATGTAGGATTGGAGACATAGAGTACATCTCCTTTTATGCAGTAGGTGCCAAGCGGAGTCAAGTAGCAGAGGCCTAGAAAAGAAGAGGAGAATTCCTCATGCTTGGATGTGCGCAGCCGCTGCTAGAGTGGGGCAATGCAAAGTCGGGATCAGAACTAGACTAAACCAAGGCTTGCATGCTGTCACACCCGGTTTTAAGGATAAAACCGAATGCATAACTATATGTATGCCACAATAGTCCCATACATATAGTTACTTCATCAGTGAATAATCAGCAACAGTATCATGAAAATTGAATTAAAAGATCATAAAGATTATCAGAGTTATACAGCTTATCCTGGAAACGAATTGTCTGGGGGTTCCATAGGCTTAGAACTTGTGGCAGAACTGCTTGAATTATTCTGGCTCAAGTGCGCAGATCATTGTTATTCAGGTGATATGACCTCGACGCACTTCAAACAGAATAACCCAATGGTCTGTCGGGTAACGTCACGATGAAACCACCGGATTCCGGATTGTTCAAGCGTACCTCGCATGAAGGCGAGTCCAGAGATACAATCACCATTACATAGTAGTTATTACAAACCGGTTTCTAGTAGAGTACTGCAAATCTAACTGAAACAAATTTATACAGACATTGTTCGAAAACTTCAAGTTTTAACGAACATTATTCAGAGATGGTAGCGGAAAAGATACAATAACGCGACTATTCGTCGCAAAAGCAGGCACCATACTTACCCCAAAGCATGGCATTATTCCGAAGGGTCATTGCCGGCCGGGGACGAATCCCATTCCACGGACCAGCCAGGCTGTAAAGTATAGGGCTAAGGAGAACTAGCAACTGAGTCCTCAAATGACATACCTGAAAACCACATTACTAGTAAGACTGAGTATACTAATACTCCGCAACCCATCAATTGGGTATACTTTAGCCCATAATAGACCATGAGAGGTTGAAAGGTTCTAGGTTTCTTTTGCTGAAAGCAACAAAGAGTATGTCCTTATTTTCATATTTTAGCTTTCAGATTCTAGTTCAATTAACCATTCTAAGTGACCATCTATACTAGGCAAGCAAGGTAGGTATTAAAACATACATCAATATTGTTCCATCAACTATTGCTCTTGTTACTCTATATGGCAGAAGTATCAAGCAGTCTCAATCACCGCGAGAAATGGACGATTCCTGAATCAAATTTCATAACCTTGCAAGGGATCCTAACTCACACACTCGGAAACTTTCCTTTCCGGGCAACCATTCCTCTCATATTCCGGGTCGTGGATCAGCGCCACCACAAGCGATTGTAGGACCATACGCACATCCAATATGCAAGATGTACATCTACAGCGCAACTGTATGACTGTACTCCCATCTGCTATGCAGAACGTATCCCCACACGTTGGTGCGTGTGTACATAAACCAAAATTCGAGTGGTGGGGGATATGTCCACTTGCCGGGCCAATCAGGTACTAGGTGTGACATTCAGGTGCTTAGAATTAAAACACACTAAATGCTAGTAGAAAGTATGTATGTTTGATTTTGTATAGGTGTGCTAACATTTGAATGCAAAAGGGAAAAGGATATTTAAGTAATTTTGAAAAATGTAGGTCCTTTAGTGTTAAATTGGTGAGAATGGGAGGTAAAATCCCAATGTACAAAGGTTGTTTTGCAAAAGTCAAGAACTTGCTTTTAAATCACAAATATAGATGAAACTACACATAGGATGTAAGCGTAGTGTAGTTTTTAAATAGGATTTAATTAAAGTTTAAAACTTTGCTAAGTTTTATGTTAGTTTCAAATCCTTAGCTCCTTTGCAACTGAACCTTAAAGCAAAGTTGTAGATCTTGCTAAACCCTATACTTTTTCTTTTGGGAACATTTTCATTTGAGATATAGTTTGAAAGTTATCTAGGCTTTACAGAGGAGTCCCTGCACTTTCGGGAAATTGCAAATAGACCCTCTTCGTCTACTTCCAGCCCTCAGCTCCTCTGTTTCTTCTCTGCGCTGCCCCCGCGCCCTCGCCAGCCATGTGCCGCGCACCCACCGCCTCCGTGCCGCCTTTCCTCGCGCCACGTGCCGCCCCAGCGTCCGCGCCGCCGCTTCCCCGGCCCCCGCTGGCTCTGTCCTCACCTCTCCACATCGCGTCGCCGCCGCCCGAGCCGCCACGCGTGCCGCTGGCATCGCCAGCTCCTGCTCACGCACGCTGTGCCTCTCCCGGCCTTAAAACATGCTCAGCGGCTGCTCTGTGATCTTCTTTACTCACCCGAGCACCTCTATTCCACGGCATTTCCTCTCCCCGAGCGCAGCTCCTCGCCGGACCTCCGCCGCTCCCTCTGGCCACCGTCGACAGCCAACCGCGCCGCTTCCCATCCCCAGTCCAGCACTCCTAGAGCACCACCGCGATTCCCTGCAGCTCACTGACCCATCCAATTTCGCTTTCCCGCACCCGAGCATCGTCCCCCGCAGCGCCGGCGAGCTCAAGCTCCGCCGCCGATCGGCCTCACCGTCGACCCGACGCTACAGAGCATCTCAACCCCAACCAAGAGCACCAGCAGCACCACATCATCCCGTAGAAGCTTTCTAGCTACTCCTCCACCGCCCTCCGGCACCCCAACCACCGGAACGCCGTCGACCTCCCTCGGAGCTCAGCCGCCCGCTCGGCTTCGCCGTCGATACGCCGCCACAGCCCCTCTCTACCTCAACCCCGGCCACCCCCGAGACCACCAGTCAATGACACACAACGACGGAGACTACGAGCTAGTCCCAGAAACTGAGCAACGATTTTCTGAAGACCCAGTGAGCATTGTCGAGACTTTAACTGAAGCCCCGAACCAAAGTTCAGAAATCTTTGACACTCCTGCCCCCAGTCCCACTCAAGAAGGCAAGCCTCGGTGCATAATCCAGTATTTCAAATTACTACATTATGCAATCTTATACTTATATATTATATCTTGCATTAAGTCTAGGAGTTGAAATGGAACCCTAGATGCATGAATCCTAGTAACCTATGTATTGAGCCTGAGTCCTTATCGAATAGACGCTTTGCTAACAGGACTGGCAGAAGTCGGGTGATTTCCTGTCACTCGCGCAATATAGGAGTTGAATGTTTACTATCCTGCAGTCACTATAAGGATCATGGACGGGATCATATGCAATATCATGACTTGGAAGGTTACCTCGTCTGTGTTGATAAAAGTTGATAAGGTCGCAGTGTGTGGTAGTGGTGGCTAAGCGTTTGAAAGTACTAGCCACATGCCGCGAAATATGGTAAAGTTGATGAATGTTAATCTCTACCTTATTCATCTAGAATAGGTGCTTACCTAGAATGGTTAATGAGACTAGAATCTGAAAGCTAAAATATGAAAGTAGATCATACTCTTTGTTGCTTTTCAGCTGAAATTGAACCCACAACCATTACAAGCCAGCATAAGTCTAGCTACATGACTAAGTATACCATGACCCGGTTAAGTCTTGCTGAGTATTAGTATACTCAGTCTTGCTAGTCTGTTTTTCAGGTATGACTCTTGAGAACCCCACGGATAGTCCTGCATGGCCAACCTCTGTTCCGTTTGGCTGGTCTGTGGAGTGGGATCCGTCCCCGGCTGGCAGTAACCCTCCTGAATGATGCCATGCTTCGGGCTGAGTGTGGTGTCAACCTCTGCGACGATTGTAGTCGCGCGTTAATTTTTCTTCCGCTGTGAATCAGGACAAGCTGTTTAGCTTGTCATTTTAAACAATGTTTGTATAAGTTTATCTTAAGTTTGAAATGGTTTGTAATAATATTTAATATGTTGTGGATTAAAAGTTGGTGAGCTGTTGTATGCTTGTAAACTCGCCTTCGTGCGAGGTAAACCTGCTTCGATCCTGTTGAACCGTGGTTGCATCAGGCGGAGACCTGACAGACCAATGGGTTGTTCCGTTTGAAGTGCGTTGAGTTAGTATCAGCTGTATAGTGATGACTAGCGCACTTGAGCCGAAATAATTCAGGCGGTTCTGCCACAGCTGGTATCAGAGTTGTAGGTTTATTTTTACAACTGCATCAGCTCTTAAAAATGTTTTTAGGATAAAAACTTGTTTAACAAATGAATTTACAAAGTATGTTGGATTCGTTAAGGTTGGTGCTTAGAATGCAAAGCCCTAGGGATTCATATGGGAATAATCAGGTGGCTACTAATAGGTATATGTAAAGGGTCTAGTTCTAACTTGCATCACTACTTTCAGTCAAAACTTAAATTCCTGCATAATCCAACTTTACTATTTGTAACGACACCTTCGATGGTAAGGTAAGAAGGTAAGAATCCTCAGCTGTGGCAGAACCAACCTGAATTACACCGGCTCAAGTACGCGAGTCCACATTAGCGGGCTCTGGCATGCTTCAAACGGTATAATCCTTTGGCCTGTCGGGTAACGTCCCGATAAACCACCGAAAGAAGGATCATAACAAGGTACCCCGCACGAAGGCGAGTCCAGAGATACAAAGGCCATCATATTTTACATCACAGGCAGTTATATTATATGAGTGTTTAAAAGTAACTTGATCTTCCCAACCGGGGAATTATTACAAACCGGCATAAGTTTTAAATTAACAGTGGAATTTAAAGTACGGTTTAGTACACATCATCAGTACAGATGTCATGTTTGCCCGTGCATGACATCACTCGGAGGGTTCCGGGTTGGCCGGGGACGGGTCCCACTCCACGGACCAACCATCAGGCAGAGGGTAGGGCCACAGTACAGGCAGAGCTGGGTCAGCAGGAGCATTACCTGAACAAAAGTTATAAAGCAAGGCTGAGTATTCTAATACTCAGCAAGGCTTACCCGGTGATGGTATACATAGCCATATAACTAGACTCATGAAATCTGGTAATGGTCATAGGATAAATTTTCAGCGGAAAAGCAACTAAGAGTAGGTCCTTATTTTCCTCTTTTAGCTTTGAAGTTCTAATTGATTATCCATTCTAGGTGAGCATCTAAATCTATACAAGCATGATATAATCTTTGATCATCCATCATTTTGATAATAAAAATATAATTGCTCTTGTTACTCAATGTGACAAAGGGATTAAGCAGTCTCAACCATCGTGATAAGCGGAAGATTCTGAATCGAATTTAACCTTGCAAGGTGAACCTAACTCACACGCTTGGAACACCAAAGGGGTGTTCCGAAGCAACCGTTTGCCTTTCATTCCGACTCATGGATCAGATCCACCACAAGCGACTGCAGGACCATACGCACTTCCAAAGTGCAGGACGTACGTCTGTAGCGCGACTAAAAAACCCGTACTCCTGGTTGCCCTTGCAACACGTATTCCCACATGTTGAACATAAGTAACCAGAAGAAGCAAGACGAGTGGTGGGAGGTATGTCCACTACTCGGGCCGATTGGCTACTAGGCTTACCGCTTACCATATTTCGCGGCATGTGGCTAGTACTTTCAAACACTTAACCCCGATCACCACACGCTGCGACCTTATCAAATTTCAATAACACAGACGGGGTATCACCTCAACCATGATACCTCACAAAACTCCCGTCCGGCATCCTTATAGTGATAACAGAATGTAAGCATTACAACTCCTATATCGCGCGAGTGACAGGAAATCACCCGACTTCTACCGGCCCTATTAGCATAGCAGCTAGCCGGACTCAAGTGCTAGTATTCAATACATTGGTTCCTAGGGAAAATGCACCTAGGGTTTCAAGCAATTCCTCAGAACTTAATGCAGAAATAGATATAATAATATAAATTGCAGAGTAAATAAAGTAGGGTTTATGTCCGGGGCTTGCCTTCTTGAGTAGGGTTGAGGGCAGTAGGATCGAGGTTTTCCGAACCTTGGTTCGGAGCTTCAGTTAGATTCTCGACGGTGTTTCTGGGGTCTCCAGGAGTTTCTTCGGCTTGGTCCGCGATCAGCTCGTAATCACCATCAGCGAGGGTAAACGGTTCTACATGATATGCAAGACAAATAACATTAGGAAATGTATACTCTTTTACTTGAGTCATATCAAAAATTATGTTTTAAAAGATTAACATTTCAAGAAATGTCAAAACAAAGAAGATTTTAGTCTAAACCTATACTTAATGCATAACTTATCAACATATCATTGCATTAATTCAAGAGAAGTAGTAAAACATATATTAGGGTTAAATTCAAATTTAAATTTAAACTTTGAGAATGTTATGAAATTTTGAATACTTAAAAATAGATCACGTAATAATTCATGATCAAGAGATCTAATTAGTTAAATTTTAAAAGGTATGTTTAGCTAATTCTAGTTCAAAATAATTTGAAAGGATTTAAATTATAATATAAGTTTAGATTTGGAAGTTTTGCATCACTTCATATATCATTTATAGAAATTACACATCAAAATTACAAACAATCAAGTTAACATGTAGGAATTAAAGATATTACATTCCCTTGTTTCAAATTTAAATTAGATTCAAAAATATTTGGTTTCATATCAAATCCTTTTAACAAAAGTTATAGAGTTCATAATCTAGTTTCCAACAAAACAAGTTTTGCTAATTTTGGAATTTCCTATGATTTGTTATACATTTTACAATACAGCACAAGCACACCACATGAAATAACAGACACTTAGGGGGGGGGCCTCGGTAACTTTGCACTGGAACCCCTGGAACAAAAGAACTATTTGCAAAAAGGGCCTTGCCCGGCCATGGCGACGGCCGGCCGGTCGGCCGTTGGCGTTCTCGCCGGCGGCGAGCATTCCGACGAGGGGGAACGGGCAAGACACGGTCCACAGAACCCATGGAATGCACGGGAAGGGATGTGCTTGGGAAAGTAGCTGTGGAATTTGGCCGTCGACGAGTGGGTGCGGCGGCCGAGGCGGAGCTCCGGCGTTCCCGGCGAAGGGCCGTCGAACGCGGGCAAAGGAAATGCGCACGAGCACCAGCAGGCCATGGGGAAGCGATTCATGTACCTGGACGGGCTGGAGGCCAAGCGGGAGAAGCTGTCGACGACAGGATCGATTTTGGGCGGCGCCGGCGAGCAGCGGCTCGGGGCGAAGGCAAACCCGGCGGAGGGGAGTTGGGAACCGAACTGGGTTGGGTCGAGGTGCTGGAGAAGGGGGTGGAGGAGCAACTGACCAAGGGAATTGGGACGGGGTGAAGTGAGCACTACGAATTTTGGCAAAGGGTGCACGGCGGCGAGCTCGGTACTTGGTGACCGTGAGGAAGAACACAGAGCAATACAGTCGGAGGAAGAGGGGGGGTGTGGTCCGGTTTGTAGCAGCAGCACTGGGTTTGTAGAGGGGAAGGAGAAAGGAATAGAGGAAGGGACGGCCACGGCTGCGCTCAGAATGGCGGGCGGCGAGGTGGCGGCCGGCGAGCGCTCGGGGACACCGTGGCGCTTGCGCAGGAGGACACCGGGGAGGGGCTACGACGGCGACAGACGTAGGGGGGGGGACACGTGGGGAGAGAGGGAAAGGGAGATGAACGGTGGAGAGGCAGGACAGTGCCCAGGGGTGATGGCCTGCGCCGGCGACAGAGGTGAAGCAGAGGGAGCAGAGGAGGGGGTGCAGAGGAAGAAGAAGGGGAAAAGAAGCCAGGGACTAATTTGCAAAACCTTGAAAGCTCAGGGGTCTGCCTATAAACTAAAAATTCCCACTGATTTAAGGATCAAATGAGAAAGGTCCCAAAATGAAAGTTGTAGAATTTTTCAAACTCTATAAGTTTGTTTTAGGACTCAAATTCAAAAACCCAAAGTTTGCAGCATTACTTGTTAAGTTTTGACTTAAGTAAAATTTAAATTACTCCTGTCCTTACCAAACAAGATTTTGATTAAATTTTTGACATATTTGCAAACATTCATAGAATGTCATGATGACAATTAATTTTTACAAATAAGTCCTTAAGAAAGCATAAAAATTACTTTTACCCCTCACTTTTTGCACAAAAGACCCTGTAATCTGTATTTTTACATATAGGCCCTTGTCTTTACTTAAGGGCTTATTTCACCTTATGACCATACCCCAAAACACACACCTTGCACATAAAGACTTGTATTGCATGAAAATTTTCAAATACACCCTTAACACCTATGTCTATTACATCCCAGGTTAACTTTTTATGAATCTTATTACCTGGATGTCACAGCCTTCCCCCCTAAAAAGAATCTCGTCCCGAGATTCGGAAGCAGAAGATGATGGATCGGATCGATTAGATTTGGGAATTAGTTGAAAGGAAAGTCGGGAAATTCTGTTGAAGATAAGATTCCGTTTCCCAAGTTGCTTCTCTTCAGTGTGATGATCCCATAAGATCTTATACATTTTAACTGTCTTTCTTCTGGTGACTCTTTCTTTGGTATCCAAGATTTTGATGGGTTGTTCAACATAAGATAGATCGGGTTCGATCTCAATGGTTGGGGTTTCAATGATTTCCGTAGGTACCTTGATACACTTTTTAAGTTGAGAAACATGGAAAATATCATGAATAGCACCCAATCGAGGTGGAAGGAGAAGTTTGTAGGCCACTAGGCTACAAATTTCAAGAATTTCGAAGGGTCCGATATATCGGGGTGCTAGTTTTCCTTTTATGCCGAAACGCTGAACGCCCTTGGTAGGAGATACTCAGAGATATACAAAATCTCCTATTTGGAATTGCAAGGGTTTCCTCCTTTGATCCGCATAACTCTTTTGTCTAGATTGGGCTGTTTTAAGATTGGCTTGAATAATTCTGACCCTATCCTCGGCTTCCACAACTAAATCTGGTCCAAAAATCTTGCGCTTACCGGTCTCAGACCAACTCAAAGGAGTTCGACATCTGCGACCATATAATGCTTCAAAAGGTGACATTTGAAGACTCGACTGGTAACTGTTGTTGTAAGAGAATTCGGCCAAGGCAAGATATTTGTCCCAACTCGTCCCGTAGTGAATGATACAAGCTCGGAGCATATCTTCTAGAATTTGATTGACTCGTTCAGTTTGTCCGTCCGTTTGAGGATGATATGTAGAGCTTCGAATCAGTTTGGTGCCGAGAGCGGACTATAATTGTTCCCAGAAGCGTGCAACGAACGGTGCTCCTCGATCAGAGATGATGGTCTTAGGAATACCGTGCAACCGAACAATTTGATCAAGGTAGACTTCAGCATATTTCTTAGCAGAGTAAGTAGTATGTACAGGGATAAAGTGAGCCACTTTTGTGAGTCTATCGATAATCACCCATATGGAGTCATGTTTTTGAGATGTATTAGGAAGACCAACAATAAAATCCATATTAATATCTTCCCATTTCCATGACGGAATGGGTAATGGTTGGAGCATACCAGAGGCCTTAAGGTGACTAGCTTTGACCCTTTGACATGTATCACACTCAGATACATACTTAGCAATTTCTCTTTTCATCCTGGTCCACCAAAAATGTTGTCGCAGGTCTTGATACATTTTGGTGCTACCGGGATGAATAGAGAATTTAGATAGATGAGCTTCATCAAGAATTTGCTTTCGAAGTTGATGATCTTTTGGTACAACAAGTTGTTGAACCACAAGACTCCTTGAGGATCAATATGGAAACACTTGTATTTAGCCTCTCCTTGAGATAATTTTGATTTGATGATTTTGATACCCTCATTATGTAGCTGTGACATGATAATTTTGTCTCGAAGGGTATTCTCCAGAGCTAAAAGATTTAGACTACCTTGAGGAATGAGTTCTAGATTGAGTTTCCTCATCTGATTACAAAGAGTGTCATTGATAGCAGCTATAGATGAACAGTGGCAATGTGCTTTGCGGCTAAGTGCATCCGCAACCACATTAGCTTTACCAGGATGGTAATATACCTCAAGGTCATAGTCTTTGATCAATTCTAGCCATCGCCTTTGCCTCATGTTCAAATCCGCTTGGGTAAAGATATATTTGAGGCTTTTATGGTCAGTGTAAATGTTACACTTAGCACCCATAAGATGATGTCTCCAGATCTTAAGAGCGTGGACGACGGTTGCTAATTCCAGGTCATGAGTTGGATAATTTCACTCATGATTCCGGAGTGCTCTGGATGCATAAGCAATAACTCGGTCATTTTGCATTAGAACACAACCGAGACCAGTTCCAGAAGCATCACAGTAGACATCGAAAGGTTGGGTATTATCTGGTTGAGCTAACACGGGAGCAGTTGTTAGAAGCTTCCTCAAAGTATGGAATGCTTTTTCACACTTATCATCCCACTGATATTTAACTTCTTTCCTAAGTAGCTCAGTCATAGGTTTGGCTATCTTAGAGAAATCCGGGATGAATCGGCGATAATACCCTGCCAATCCAAGGAAACTTCGAATTTGATGGACTGAAGTTGGGGGTTTCCAATCCATAACTTCCTGAACTTTAGTTGGATCAACCGATATGCCTTTGCTAGAGATAGTGTGTCCCAGAAATTTCACACTATCCAGCCAAAACTCACATTTTGAGAATTTGGCATAAAGACGATGATCACGTAATCGTTGAAGAACGATATGTAAGTGATTGGCATGGTCTTCCTTATTTTTGGAATATATTAGGATATCGTCGATGAAGACCACGACAAATTTATCAAGTTCCGGCATAAAAACTGAATTCATGAGATACATGAAATATGCCGGGGCATTAGTAAGCCCAAAGGACATAACCAGATATTCATATAACCCATATCTGGTCGAGAAAGCCATTTTTGGAATGTCGCATGGCTTGATTTTAATTTGATGATAGCCAGAGCGTAAGTCAATTTTTGAGAAGACCTTAGCTCCAGCTAATTGATCAAACAAAATATCAATACGGGGAAGTGGGTACTTATTTTTGATAGTGACCGCATTGAGTGGACGATAGTCAACACATAGCCTTAGGCTATTGTCCTTCTTTTTGACGAAGAGAGCAGGACAACCCCAAGGCGACGCACTTGGGCGTATGAAACCTTTATCAAGAAGATCTTGAAGTTGGATTTTAAGCTCGGCCAATTCGTTTGGGGGCATACGATATGGTCTCTTTGAGATGGGAGCGGTGCCTGGTTGGAGTTCAATTATAAACTCAATATCTCTATCGGGTGGCATTCCAGGCAAATCATCGGGGAAAACATCAGGATATTCGCAGACTACCGGAATATCTTTTACTTTGAGGTCTGTGATAGCATAAGTGCAAGAATAGAGATATTCCTGCTTGGGCAGATAGAGGGTAATGGCTCCATAATATGGTGAATAAATTTCAATGACTCGGGAAGAAATATCCAGTAGCACTCTATGTTCAGTCATCCAATTTGTTCCGAGTATAACGTCAATACCCTCTAGGTGTAGCAAGACCAAATCAGTTTTAATTATTTGGCTACCTAATCGAATTGGCACACTTTTAACCATTTGATTAGAGGTAATCTTGCCTCCAGGAGTGGAAATCATATATGATCCTTGGGTGGGGTAAGGATCAAGTCCTATTTGGGTACTACAGTTGTTACTAATGAAACTATGAGTTGCTCCAGAATCAAATAAGGTAACAACTGGCTGATGATGGATAGAGAACATACCCGACATAACAGGGGCTCCGTCCGGAAGTTCCGCAAGGGTGGTGAAATTAATTTGCCCCTGCCGGACTTGCATCAGCGGCCTTTTACCCTTGTTCTGATTACCTTGGTTAGAGCTTTGCCCTTGATTAGGCTTCTTAGGCCGTGGACAATCCATGATGATATGATCTGCACTCCCGCAATTAAAACAGCGATAGTTGCTGCCTTTTGGTGGAGCTTGTCGCACGTTTGGCCTTGGGCCAAATTGTTGTTGCTGCTGTGGAGGTGCAGAAGGTCTATAGCTTCCTTGTTGTTGAGGCGGCCCTAAAAACCAATCGACCAAACGGGGCATTCCTCTACGGTGCTCTTATTTGGGTGTTAGGAACGACCCGATATCTTGGTGGTTGAGCACTTGAGGATCCCGTAGGGGTCTTTCTGTTCTTTTCCGCACGGTGTGCCATGATACAATCCTCCTAGGTTAAGGCCGTATTTACCAGCTCACTGAAACTATTGGGACCTAGCAAGATTCAGGCGCTCCTTGAGCTTGGTATTAAGGCCACGACGGAAGCGGTCTTGCTTCTTGGCATCATTGTCTGCATGATGACCAGCATATTGGCACAGATGATTAAATGTCTGTGCATACTGCAATATTGTACTGGAGCCCTAAGTAAGTGCCAAGAACTCATTTAACTTCCGCTCCAGTAATCCTTCAGGGATATAATGTGCCCTAAAGGCAGTTCGGAATTATTCCCAGGAGATGACGTGTCCCGCGGGCTGCATGGTACAAAAATTATCCCACCATATGCGAGCAGCACCGCGCAGCTGCTGAGCAGCAAAAGAAGCTTTGCTTGAGTCCACACAAGGTATAGTCAAGAGGGCGAACTTGGACTCAATGATATGAAGCCAGGCATCAGCGTCCAGAGGTTCTTCAGCTTTACTGAAGAACGGGGGTTGAGTGCTAAGGAAATCCTGATAGCTGGCCACTGGGAGGGGGAAGGTCGTCACGACCTCCCGGAACTGTTGACGCTGCTAGTTTTGTTGTGCTTGTACCAGCAGATTAAGAAGCTCCGTCTGCCGTGCCATCACCTCAGCTAGGTTGGGAGGTGGTGGGGTGGCTGTTGAGAACCACTAGCTTGCTCTGCCCGGAAACCTTCCGGGGTTCCACGGTGGCTCCCACCATCTGAAATAAAGGAGACGTCCGTTAACATTCACATAATCTTACTCCTAGTTTCAGAAATGCATCATCCATATATACCATGCACACATTCCATTCAATCTTCTCATATCAATATATTAAGATAAAGATTAGAGAGATAAAAACATGAAACTTATATTACAACATGGATACAAGGGTTTTTCTCATTACATAGCTTATAGAATCCACCTACCGGCCATCTATATTACATCAAATGGCACTAGATCTAAACAAGCTACACCTTAACTAGAGCACCTCACTCTTCGCAGAGTACAACTAAAAGAAAGTCGACGATTCGACAACTAGAAATCGTCGAAGTTGCCTATGGAAGACTGACTACCAGAAGAAGAATGGTGAGGACTAAGAACAGGATCACCATGCTCGGAATCAAGTTCTGAGACTCCTTCAATCTCCTCTGGATCTTCTTCTTCAGCCTCAGGTACTGCAGGTGCAACGGGAGGGATCGGTGGTTGCTGCAGTTCTTCGATTTGAGCTTGAGCATCATCAACTGCAAGTATCAGATCATGGATTTGTGCCTGTAGAAATTCAATAACGGTATCACGCTGAGTGATTATGTGATCACTCAAATTGATCTGATCCTCCCGGTGATGGGATAGTTTCGTCCCGTGCTGCAATAATCTCGTCCTTTTGAGTCACTAGAGTTTGAAGCTGATCCACTTGAGTATTTTGTCTATCAGCTTCTCTATAGTGACCTCGGGCAATATAGATCGCTCGGCCCAACTCACGACGCAGAAGTAGATGATAATGGCACTGTACATTCATAAACCGCATCATCCCCTGGACTGCTTCTTCCGGGGACCATCCAATCTATGACTCTCAGGGACGATTCTGAGGTTCACTCTGGGTCATCGGGATCTGTCGTTGAGAACAACCCGATGGGCTTTCCTGCAACTTCTTTCGGATGCTGAATGCAGAAACGATAGATCGCTTCTAATGCCGCTGCTTCAATAGTATCCACGATATGATAACCATCACGTTAACTTCGATGGGCGACCATTGGGAGCGAAATGGATGCTGTGGAATGGTCATTCTGACATGAGCTCTATGAATTCCATCCTCCACAAACTCGACAGCATCATACTGAGGAGGCTCCGTATAATGAAAAGATTGTAAGGATTCCCAGAGTAGACGAGGAAAACCTTCCCAATGGAGGGCATTGGTATGGAGATGCCCTTCCGGATCCCAGAAAACATTAGGTGAAGCTGCCATCTGCGATCAAGAATGCAAATGGTGAGATGTGTTTACCTCGTTAGAAAGGTCACAAGGTAAATGGAAGAACGATTGGGACTAACAACCGTAGGATCTCTAACCGGTATATAAACTTAAAGTTTTTGACTAACACCACCACATGAACCCCATTAACTACACCAAAGATCAACATCCTACCACACATCCTTAGAAGAACCAAAACACACATTGTAGGATGTATTTAATGATGAGTTATGCATGCACGTTCTACTCGTCCTCTCAACCAAAAACAACTGCCGAATACCTTTCGGACTTACGCGGTTAAATTCGGTGGCATAACACATACGTCTCTCCCTAATAACTAGTCGATAAGCCCTATCCATCCTAATTTCGTTATCGTGGTTAGTGTACCTGCAGAAAACCACAATACATATATATATCCAATGAACCTTTCATGCCAGCATGTCATGAAAGCGTCCCCATTCATTACTGTTCACTATAAAGCATCTGTACCAACCGCCGTACAGACAACGTTAACATACGTCGTCGAAACAACGTATTCACGGGGGTACCGCAAAATGCGGGGGTATGAACAGCGATCGCCATACCCTGCGCCGAACCATATACTCCCAATGTAGTCAACCGAAGTTGGTACATTGGCAGCATCTCAAGTAGGCCACTGCTTGA
>NW_020356393.1:0-37287 GCF_002211085.1 Panicum hallii
AGTCAGAAGGACTCGTTTGTAATTCCCAAAAATTCAGGGACTCCTCTGTAAACTAAAATTTCCCATTGATACAAAATCCTAATGAGAAAAATGTCTAAAGCAAAGTTGTAGAGAATTTCAAATCCTACAAGAATGCTTTAGAGCTCGAGTTTCAAAATCTCAAAGGGTACTATTTTATTTTGAACTTTTGAACACAACTTCAAATTATAAACTTTATGTGTTAATTTAAACAAAATGCTCTAATGTTTAGGGTCTCTTTGTAAGTTTTTCTGCAGTAATCATGACTAGCTCTTTTTACACTTTAGTCCTTAGGTAAAACTAAGTTTTACTTTTTATCTTTTTACCATTTCACATGTAAGTCCTTATATCTTTGTATTAATTACATAAAGGTCCTTAATTTCATATAAAGTCTATTCCCCTTAGGTTTATTTAACTTTTGCTCTTTTCTTTTCTAAAGCCATCTGAAATTTGACACTTAAGAACATTTTCACACACTTGCACATAAGAATTTATAAAACTCATAATTTACAAATATACCCTCATTGCTTTGTACAACTTGTATACACTATAACATGCTTACATATAATACACCCAAACTTAGTATCTAGTTGTCTAACTACCTGGATATTACAGCCTTCCCCCCTTAAAAGAATCTCGTCCCGAGATTCCGAAGCTGAGTAGAACCGAATGATTAGATTTGGGGATTGGCTTGAAGGAAGTCTGGAAAATTCCGTTGAAGATAAGACTCAGTTTCCCAAGTCGCTTCTTCTTCGGTGTGATGATCCCATAAGATCTTGTACATCTTAACTGCCCTTCTTCTGGTGAATCTTTCCTTAGTATCCAGAATTTGAAAAGGTTGTTCGATGTACGATAAATCAGGTTCAATCTCAATGGCAACCTGTCTCAACGATTTCCGTGGGTACTTTGACACACTTCTTAAGTTGAGAGACATGAAAGACATCGTGAATGGCAGCCAATTGAGATGGAAGACGAAGTTTGTAAGCCACTGGGCCACAAACATTGAGAATTTCAAAGGGTCCGACATATCGAGGTGCTAACTTCCCCTTTATGCCAAAGCGTTGGACGCCTTTGGTAGGAGATACTCGGAGATAGACAAAATCTCCTATTTGAAATTGTAGAGGTTTCCTCTTATCTGCATAGCTCTTCTGTCTGGACTGAGCGGTTTTAAGATTAGATTGAATAACCTTAACCTTATCTTCGGCTTCAACGACTAGGTCTGGTCCGAAGATTTTACGTTCACCGGTCTCTGACCAACTCAAAGGAGTTCGATCGGCGACCATATAACGCTTCGAAAGGAGCCATTTGAAGACTAGCCTGATAACTGTTGTTGTAAGCAAATTCAGCTAGAGCAAGGCACTTGTCCCAACTTGTACCATAGTGAATAATACAAGCTCGGAGCATGTCTTCAAGGATTTGGTTAACTCGCTCAGTCTGCCCATCAGTCTGGGGATGATATGCAGAGCTTCGAATCAGTTTGGTCCCTAGAGCTGATTGCAATTGCTCCCAGAACCGTGCGATAAATTGGGGCCCTCGATCAGATATGATGGTTTTTGGAACCCCATGCAATCGAACGATTTTGTTGCAGATAGACTCGGCATACTTCTTAGCAGAGTAAGTAGTATGCACAGGAAGGAAATGAGCTGTTTTTGTGAGTCTATCAATGATTACCCATATGGAGTCATGTTTTTGAGATGTGTTGGGAAGACCGACAATGAAAATCCATGCTAATGTCTTCCCATTTCCATGACGGTATGGGTAATGGCTGAAGCGTACCAGAGGCTTTTAAATGGCTAGCTTTAACTCTCTGGCATGTATCACACTCGGATACATATTTGGCAATTTCTCTCTTCATTCTGGTCCACCAAAAAATGTTGCCGAAGATCTTGATACATTTTGGTGCTACCAGGATGAATAGAGAACTTGGATAAATGTGCTTCATCAAGGATTTGCTTGCGTAGTTGATGATCTTTAGGTACAACAATACGATTGTTGAACCACAAGGTTCCTTGATGGTCAGTGCGATTATATTTAGCTTCTCCCAGAGATAGCTTGGATTTGATAATCTTGACACCCTCATCATGGAGTTGAGACATGATGATTTTATCTTGGAGAGTTGATTCAATAGATAACAGATTCAAACTACCTTGAGAAATGATCTCTAAATTGAGTTTTCTCATTTGATGGCAAAGAGTGTCACTGAAAGTTGCTATGGATAAACAATGACAGTGTGCTTTGCGGCTAAGTGCATCCGCAACCACATTAGCTTTGCCCGGATGATAGTGTACCTCAAGGTCATAATTTTTGATCAACTCTAACCAACGCCTTTGCCTCATATTTAGATCAGCTTGAGTGAAAATATACTTGAGGCTCTTATGGTCAGTGTAAATGTTACACTTAGCCCCCATAAGATGATGTCTCCAGATCTTGAGAGCATGGATAACTGCTGCCAATTCAAGATCATGTGTTGGATTATTTTGTTCATGAGTCCGAAGTGCTCGGGATGCATAAGCAATAACCCGGTTGTTTTGCATAAGGACACAACCAAGGCCAATTCCCGTAGCATCACAATAGACATCAAAAGGCTGCGTACTATCTGGCTGAGCTAGTACTGGAGCGGTTGTCAGAAGTTTTCTCAAGGTGTGAAATGCTTCCTCACACCTATCATCCCAACTGAACTTAACTTCTTTCTTAAGTAGCTCAGTCATGGGTTTAGCTATCTTGGAGAAGTCTGGAATGAATCGGCGATAATATCCTGCCAATCCAAGGAAACTTCATATTTGATGGACTGAAGTGGGAGGGTTCCAGTCCATAACTTCTTGAACTTTAATTGGATCAACTGATATGCCTTGACTAGAGATAGTATGTCCCAAAAATTTCACACAATCCAGCCAAAATTCACATTTCGAGAATTTGGCATAAAGGCGATGATCACGTAGTCGTTGAAGCACGACACGTAAATGATTAGCATGGTCTTCTTTGGTTTTAGAGTAAATTAGAATATCATCAATGAAGACCACGACGGATTTGTCAAGTTCCGGCATGAATACTGAATTCATGAGATACATGAAGTATGCCGGGGCATTGGTAAGTCCAAATGACATAACCAGATATTCATAAAGTCCATATCTGGTCGAGAAAGCCGTTTTTGGAATATCACAAGGCCGAATCTTGATCTGATGATAACCAGAGCGTAAGTCAATCTTAGAGAAGACCTTAGCTCCGGCTAGCTGATCAAACAAAATATCAATGCGGGGAAGAGGGTACTTATTTTTGATAGTAACCGCATTGAGTGGACGGTAATCGACACATAGCCTTAGGCTATCATCTTTCTTCTTGACAAAAAGAGCAGAACAACCCCAAGGTGAGGCACTTGGACGTATATAACCCTTATCAAGAAGATCTTGGAGCTGGATTTTCAGTTTTGCTAATTCATTTGGAGGCATGCGATATGGCCTTTTTGAAATAGGAGCAGTGCCGGGTTGAAGTTCAATGATGAACTCGATGTCTCTATCTGGTGGCATTCCAGGCAAATCGTCTGGAAAGACATCGGGGTATTCACATACTATAGGAATATCCTTGACTTTGATATCTGTAATAGTATAAGTGCAGGGGTGCAGACACTCTGACTGAGGCAGATAAAGGGTAGTAACCCCATAGTATGGTGAATCAACTTCAACAACTCGGGAAGAAATATCTAACCGGACTCGATGTTTAGTCATCCAGTCTGTCCCAAGTATAATGTCAATACCCTCCAAACTTATTAAAACCAAATCAGTTTTGATTTCTATACTACCAAACTGAATTGGCACACTTTTAACCATTTGGTTAGAGGTGATTTTTCCTCCAGGGGTAGAGATCATGTATGACCCCTGGATAGGACAAGAATCAAGTCCTAGTCGGGTACCACAGTTGTTACTAATAAAGCTATGTGTTGCTCCAGAATCAAATAAAGTAACAACTGGTTTGTGGTGAATAGAAAATGTACCCGACATGACGGGAGCTCCATCTGGAAGTTCTGCCAGAGTGGTGAAGTTAATCCGTCCTTGACGGACTTGCATTACCGGCTTCTTGCCCTTGTTCTGATTTCCCTGAGTAGAGCTTTGCCCGGGATTAGGCTTCTTGGGCCGCGGACAATCTCGGATGAAATGATCCGCACTCCCGCAATTGAAACAGCGATAATTGCTGCCTCTCTGTGGCACTTGTTGAATACTTGGCCGTTGGCCAGATTGTTGTGCTTGTTGCGGGGGCACAGGAGGTCTGTACCTTCCTTGCTGCTGGGGTGGCCTGAAAACCAATCTACCCGTTGGGGCATTGCGCTGTGGTGCTTTGGGCGGCGTATTGGGAACAACCCGATACCTCGGTGGTTGAGTGCTCGAGGGTCCAGCAGGGTTCTTCCACTTTTTCTCGGCATAATGCACCACAATGCAATCTTCTTGAGTTAAGGCCATATTAACGAACTCACTGAAAGTATTAGCCCTCACAAGATTCAGGCGTTCCTTGAGTTTGGTGTTAAGGCCCCGGCGGAAACGGTCTTGTTTCTTGGCATCATTATCCGCATGATACCCCGCATATTGGCACAGATGATTGAAATTCTGTGCGTACTGCAGAACTGTATTGGCACCTTGAGTAAGAGCCAGGAACTCATTAAGTTTTCACTCCAATAGTCCTGCGGGAATATAATGCGCTCGAAAGGCGACCCGGAATTCATCCCATGTGATGACATGCCCTGCAGGTTGCATGGCATGGAAATTGTCCCACCAGATTCGAGCAGCACCACGAAGTTGTTGAGCAGCAAAGGAAGCTTTGCTAGAGTCCGCACAAGGTATGGTCAGGAGAGCGAACTTCGATTCAATAATATGGAGCCAGGCATCGGCATCCAATGGTTCTTCCGCCTTACTGAAGAAAGGCGGCTGGGTACTAAGGAAATCTTGGTAACTAGCCACAGGAGGATTGCGATCATCACGGCCTCCTCGGAATTGATGCTGCTGGTTTTGCTGGGCTTGTACCAGCAGGTTGAGCAGCTCCGTTTGCCGAGCCATGACTTCGGCAAGGTTGGGAGGAGGTGGTGGCGGTTGTTGGGAACCGCTAGCCTGATCAGCCCGGAAACCTTCCGGTGTTCCGCGTGTGGCTCCGACCATCTGAAATAAAGGAGATGTCCATCATTAACCATATAGCCTTACTCCCAATTTCAGAAAACAAAACATTTTAGATAAACAATGCATATATTCCGTTCAATCATCTCATCTCAGAATTTAAAGATAGTGAACAAGATGATAAAACAGGAAATTATATTACATTGCTGACTCGGATAGTTCTTCACATCTCATGTCCGAAGTTCACTACATAGGCCATCTATGTTACATCAAATGGCACGAGGTTTAACTACTTAAACTATTACATTCCCTTGGGTTACATCTCGAAAGTCGATGATTTACTAAAAATCGTCAAAATTTCCTACAGACGACTGACTGCCAGAGGGAGAGTGATAGGGACTAGGAACTGGGTCCCGTGCTCAGAGTCAATCTCTGATATACCCTCAATCTCTTCTGGATCTTCTTCTTCTTCTTCAGGTACTATGGGTATAGCGGGAAGTATCGGTTGCTGCTGCAATTCCTCAATGTGAGCCTGGGCATCATCAGCCACAAGTATCAGATCATGAATTTGTGCCTGTAGGAACTCAATAACAGTGTCACGCTGAGTGATAATATGATCACTCTCATTGATCTGATCTTCACGATGGAGGATTGTCTCATCCCTTGCTGCAATGATTTCATCCTTTTGTGTTACCAAGGCTTGTAATTCTTCTATTTGGGTTACTTGATGGTCAGCATTCCGATAGTGACTTTGAGCCACACCAGTTATCTGACTCACCCCATGACGCAGTAGCATTTGGTAATGATATTGCACATCCATAAACCTGGTAACGATACGGACGGTTTCTTCAGCCAGATCTCCTAGTAGATGACCATGATGGTCTGTCCGAAAATCCCAGTCCGAATTACCCGGGTCTATGGTAGGAAATAACCCAATAGGATATGCGGCAATTTCAATTGGATGCTGATTGCAAAAGAGTTTGATAGCTTCTAAAGCAACAGTTTCAAGAGTATCCACTAGACGATATCCAACCACTTCCACTTCTATGGGAGGCCATAAGGAGTGGAAAGGGTGTTGAGGAATTATCATCTTAACCCTGCAGCGGGGAACTCCTTCTTCACGATACTCTACCCCATCATACAGAGGAGGCTCTGTATAATGGAACATACTCAAGGATTCCCACAAAAGACGAGGAAACCCTTCCCAATGTAAACCATTGGTGTGAAAGTGCCCCTCTTGATCCCAAAAGGTATTAGCAGGAGCAGCCATCTGCGACAACAATGCAAATGGTAAGATATTTTTACCCTGTTAAGAAATTTACAAGGTAAATTGGATTACGATAGCTGATTCTGATAACAGCAAAGGCTGGAAATCAGATGGATGCCTAAGATACCCAACTAAAGATTCTACTTACCCAAATTAAGAAATACCAACATGTTGCCTATTTCATAGGAAGCATCACTTTAAGCATTCAA
This sequence comes from Panicum hallii, assembly GCF_002211085.1. Classification (NCBI taxonomy): domain Eukaryota; kingdom Viridiplantae; phylum Streptophyta; class Magnoliopsida; order Poales; family Poaceae; genus Panicum; species Panicum hallii. The sequence continues at coordinate 6,591 of NW_020356393.1, forward strand.
TTTAGTTGATTAATGGATTATGCATGCACGTACTAACCGATCTCACAAACAAAAATTAACTGCCAAGTAATCTTGGTCTTACGTGGTTAGTTTCGGTGGCATAATACATACGTCTCTCCTTAATAACTAGTCGATAAGCCCTATCCGTCCTAGTTTCGTAATCGTGGTTAGTGTACCTGCAGAAAACCACAATGCATATATATATATCCAACGAACCTTTCATGCCAGCATGTCATGAAAGCGTCCCTATTCATTACTGCTCACTATAGAAACAGCATCTGTGCAATTACCGCCGTACAGACAACGTTAACATACGTTATTTGAATAACGTATTCATGGGGGTACCGCAAAAATGCGGGGGTATGAACAGCGATCGCCATACCCTGCGCGGAACCATATACTCCCAATGTAGTCAACCAAAGTTAACACATTGGCAGCATCTCAAGTAGGCCACTGCTTGAGAAACAGCGTTCGGTTCGCATCACCGACAGGAAGGCCAAGCTCCCTCAGTTGGCTGAGGATCCTTACCTTCTTTACCTCACGATCGAAGATGTCATTACAGAAAGTAAGGTTGGGTTGTGCATAAATTTAAGTTTCAACAGAAAAGTAATGCTGGAAGTCAGAATTATATATATATATATTATATATTACAGCCACCTCTAATTCCCTTAATAACATTACCCGAGGGCTTACGTACTATACATAATCCTTAACGAACCACCGTAGTTCGCAAATACTTGATTAATCAAATTTTTATATAAAAAAATTACTTTTTAAGGCTAGTTATATCTCCAGAGTACACTTGTTAGCTCTGATACCAGCTGTGGCAGAACCAACCTGAATTATACCGACTCAAGTACGCGAGGCCTCGCCAAAGGGCTACCTCGTACTTCAAACGGTATAATACTATTGGTCTGTCGGGTAACGTCCCGATAAACCACCGAACGCAGGATCCAACAAGGTACCTCACACGAAGGTGAGTCCAGAGATACAATGCCAAAATATCTTACACCACAGGCAGTTATATTACAAAAATGTACAAAGCATCATTAGCTCCCACGGAGGAGAGATTATTACAAGACAGGTTTTATTTTTCAGTCAAAGCAGCGGAGTTTGGAAAACGTAGACATTATACACGTCGTTTATTACAGATATCATGCTAGCCCTGGCATGATATCACTCGGCGGAATCTGTGTTGGCCGGGGACGGATCCCATTCCACGGACCAACCATCAGGCAAGGGGTAGGGCCACGGTGTAATGAAAGCTGGCTCATCAGGGAGATTACCTGGATTAAATCAACAAAAGCAAGGCTGAGTATACTAATACTCAGCAAGGCTTACCCGGAATTGGGTATACCTTAGCCCATAACTAGACTCATGATGGCTTTTAGCTTTGGGTAGGGTTTTCAGCTGAAAAGCAACAAAGAGTAGATCCTTATTTTCAACTTTTAACTTTCAGGTTCTAGTTGATTAACCATTCTAGGTAAGCACCTATAACTAGTCAAATATGGTAGAATCTTTACTCAAACATCATTCTTAGATAATCACATAATTACTCTTGTTACTCTATGTGATAAAGGGAATAAGCAGTCTCATACATCGTGAAAGGCGGACGATTCTGAATCGAGATTCAACCCTTGCAAGGTACACCTAACACACACGCTTGGAACACCACAGGGTCGTTCCGAAGCAACCGTTTACCTTTCATTTCGACTCGTGGATCAGATCCACCACAAGCGACTGCAGGTCATACGCACTTCCAAAGTGCAGGACGTACGTCTGTAGCGCGACTACAAAACCCGTACTCCTGGTTGCCCATTAACACGTATGCCTACACGTCGAACAAAGTAACTAAAAGAAGCAAATACATGTGGTGGGGGGTATGTCCACTCCTCGGGCCGATCGGTTACTAGGCTTACTGCTTACCATATTTCACGGCATGTGGCTAGTACTTTCGAACGCTTAACCACCGCTACCACACACTGCGACCTTAACAAATTCATCAACACAGACGGGGTATCATCTTGACCATGATACCACATAAAACTCCCGTCCATCATCCTTATAGTGATAACAGGAATGTAAACATTACAATTCCTATAACACGCGAGTGACAGGAAATCACTCGACTTCTACCGGTCCTATAAGCCGAGCAGCTAGTCGAACTCAAGTTCTAGTGTTCAATACATTGGTTCCTAGAACAATGCAACTAAGGTTTCCAAACAACTCCTAAGAACCTAATGCATAAAGATATATAAATAACATAGGTTGCAGTGTAATAAAATAAGGGTTATGTCCGGGGCTTGCCTTCGCTGGTGGGGCTGGGGTTAGTCAAATTATTTTCTTCCGAACCTTGGTTCAGGGCTTCAGAGAAATCCGCGACGAGAGTTCCGGGGTCTTCAGAATAACCTCCTTCTTGTTCCGGGATTAGCTGATAGTCCCCGTCAGCGAGAGTGATCAAGTCTACATGATATGCAAGATGAAGTTTAATGGATGCATACATTTGTATTTCAATTCACGATAAAGTTGCAATTCCATGTAAAGGATGTTATATTTCGATAAATAACTTAGTTACCCTGTACTGGGCAGTCATTTATCGAGCATTATATGTTTTATCTAAATCCATTTAAACAACAGGGTGAATTATATTAATTAACTAACTAGTAGCATGAAGCAACAAGTGGGGTGGTTCTTAATATTTATATTAAAGAGCTTTATAAATTGACCTCACTAATTATTTATATGAACTTTAAGTTACTATTACATTATAAATCAATTATATTATATCCAATTTATTTAACATCTAATTCTTAGTTGAAAACTTAATAATATGTTGCAATAATACAAAACAGAACCATAATATATTTTTCATGATTTTTGAACATTTGAAAGTGTGTTTATTAATTATATTAAGGAAACTACACCTTATTTCTAATAAAACTTGTACATTAAGAAAATAATGCTAAAGTACAAGGTTAATTATTTTTCTTCAATCCTACATGTTTAAAGAAAATTATCACCACTGGTTTTACCATTTTATCATTTTTCTATGAATTACCATGCATTTTCTAATCCTACAAGCAACTAAATTTGATATTTAAGTTTGATCATCAAACATTCAGAAACTGAAGTTGACCCTTTAAATAAAGTTGTAAATCTTTATCTAAGGATTCCAACAAAATTTAGTTTACAATTTTATGATTTTTCCTTGAAAAGATATAGCATTTCTAAATTGACAGCCAAATTTACATAAGGAGGTCCCTCGGCACTATTCCTCTGAGTCTACTCCTTTGCACAAAACCCCCTGGATTTCGTTTCCTTCTAACCCGAAGCCCTTGGCCGTGAACCCGAACAGAGCAAGGTGGAGGCGACCGTGTTCCGGCGACGGTGGTCACCGGCGGCGAGGTTCAAGGGCAGGGAAAGGCTCAGGGTCTTACTGTGGTCTCGTTGCGCTACTTGTCGTGGACGGGGATGGCTGGAACAGTGGAGTTCGACTCGAGCCCGAGGTGACGGTGGAGGGGTCACCGTCGACGGCGGAGCTCCGATGGCGAACGTTGGCAACCGACCTGTGCAAAAGCTTCAGTGAGACACGGGGAATGTGTAGGTGCCATCAATTGGATGAAAACATGCTGGATCGAGGGGGATCGACGGAGACCGATGCGGCGGCGGCGAGGAAGAACGCCGGCGAGCGTCGGGGAGGCTCTGTAGTGCACTAGGGAACCAATGGATGGGTCGAACAGCTTCAGGACGATGATGTGGTGCTGGCCAGAGAGTCGTGGTGGCGTGAGAGTGCCCGGAGCGAGCTGCCCACGGTGGAGGCCGAAAGCGGCGGCGGTGGCGCTCGTCGGGAACAAGGCTTCGGTGGAAATTGGGGAAGATCAGTGGGTCGTCGAGCACGAGCAAGACACGGGAAAGCTGGTGCGGGTGTTGGTTGGGGCGGAGGGGGTCCGGTGTGGGCTGCCCACGGGCGTGCTGTGCGCGGCCGGAGTGGAAAGAGACGGCGGCGGCGAAATGCAGCTCGGGCGCTCGGAGTTGAGCACTGGGGGTAGCAGAATAGAATGTAGGCGTTGGAGTGGTGTTGCTGCGCGTGAGAGAGAGGGAGTTAAGGCACCGGGGTGGCCTGTCCACGGTGACCAGGAGGTGGCGGCCGGCGAACAGTTCGGGGACGTCGTGGCTTGCGTGGGAGAAGCCACTAGGGAAGAGGAAAGGGGTCGGGATCGAAGGGAAACGACGCGTGGATGTGTGCTGCAGCTGGAGGTGGAGCTCGGGAGCCTGCGCCGGCGGTGAACGGCGGTGGCAGAGCGGAACAGACGGGGAAGCGGCGGTGCCAGAGGAGGAAGAAGGCAGACGGGAGTCAGAAGGACTCGTTTGTAATTCCCAAAAATTCCAGGGACTCCTCTGTAAACTAAAATTTCCCATTGATACAAAATCCTAATGAGAAAAATGTCTAAAGCAAAGTTGTAGAAAATTTCAAATCCTACAAGAATGCTTTAGAGCTCGAGTTCAAAATCTCAAAGGGTACTATTTTATTTTGAACTTTTGAACACAACTTATATTATAAACTTTATGTGTTAATTTAAACAAAATACTCTAATGTTTAGGGTCTCTTTGTAAGTTTTTCTGCAGTAATCATGACTAGCTCTTTTTACACTTTAGTCCTTAGGTAAAACTAAGTTTTACTTTTATCTTTTTACCATTTCACATGTAAGTCCTTATATCTTTGTATTAATTACATAAAGGTCCTTAATTTCATATAAAGTCTATTCCCCTTAGGTTTATTTAACTTTTGCTCTTTTCTTTTCTAAAGCCATCTGAAATTTGACACTTAAGAACATTTTCACACACTTGCACATAAGAATTTATAAAACTCATAATTTACAAATATACCCTCATTGCTTTGTACAACTTGTATACACTATAACATGCTTACATATAATACACCCAAACTTAGTATCTAGTTGTCTAACTACCTGGATATTACATCCTGTACACATTGGGTGTGTGTACGGCCATGCAGTCGTTTGTGGTGGCCCTGATCGACGACCCGGAATGAGAGGCAAACGGTTGCTTCGGAACTATCGATGGATGTTCCAAGCGTGTGTGTTAGGTTTACCTTGCAAGGTTTAAAATTCGATTCAGAATCGTCCGCTTCTCACGAAGATTGAGACTGCTTATCCCTTCTGCCACATAGAGTAAGAAGTGTAACAAATGATGGTTAATCTTGATGGATGATAATCACTACCTTGCTTGTTTAGTATAGGTGCTTACCTAGAATGACTAATCCAGCTAGAATCTGAAAGCTAAAACTTGAAAGTAGATTATACTCTTTGTTGCTTTTCGGCTGAAAGTAAACCCAGAACCCTTGAAATGCCTTCATGAGTCTAGTTATGGGCTAAAGTATACCCAACCCCGGGTAAGCCTTGCTGAGTATTAGAATACTCAGTCTTGCTAGTACCATTTGCAGGTATAACCTTCGAGAGTCCCATGGATCTCTCTGCATGGCCAACTTCTGTACCTTTTGGCTGGTCCGTGGAATGGGATCCGTCCCCGGCTGGCAGTGACCCTCCGGAGTGACACCAGGCCTTGGGCTGAGCATGGTGTCCACCTTTGCGACGAGAATAGTCGCGTGTTTATTTCCTTTCCGCTGTGAACATAGGCAAGCCGTCCAGCTTGTCAGTTTAAACATCGTTTGTATAAATTTTATTGCAGTTGAACATGGTTTGTAATAATATTTACATGTGTGTAAATTAAATGTGATGAGTTGTGCTGTAATTGTAAACTCGCCTTCGTGCGAGGGAAAACCTGCGTCGATCCTGTTGAACCGTGGTTGTATCGGGCGGAGACCCGACAGACCAATGGGTTACACCGTTTGAAGTACGTTGGAGCCCTTGAATGAGGTCTTGCGTATTTGAGCCGGTGTAATTCAGGCGGTTCTGCCACACCTTGCCATCCCGTCAACAGCAGTCGATGGAGTCGAACAAGATGACGAAGTCGATGAAGATGATGATGGCGATGATGGTCCCACTAGGTGTGCCAGAATGCGTTGTCGGTCGAAACCCACCGGCGAGCAGCGACGGGCAACACGAGGAGCCGGGAGGCTTCCGGGACTGCTGGTGGGCCCCGGTCCCTCGGTCAACGGCCCGAGATCCGGCACACGTCCTGGCTTTGGGGTCGCTAGGCGTGCCACCTGACCTTATACCTGATCAGGAAGGTGTTATATGTTAATTTCCTGCATGCACACACACATGTAAACATTAATCCGAGCCGTGATCGGTTCATCGGATATTTCCTGGTATCGGCTGTAAAGAGCCGATTGTGATCAATACCGGATCAGATCTATAAATAAAGCAAATATATCCGATAATAAAATAAATCTTGCTCCATAAACATTAAGCTAATCCAATCTACGACGATTAAAGCTTTCACTACGTAATCGGAACATCCTACACGTGCTTGAGCCTAACAAATACAAAAAGGTAACGAAACAACAACCTAAACAGAGGCCTAAAAACCAACCAAAAAGCCGATTCCCGGAACAATCCCTTTTTAAGCTATTACAATATACCAATCATACTGCCGGAACTTTGAACTCGTTTGCAGAGCCTAATTACGCAGATATTAAACTAAATCTCTAAAAATCAAAGACTAACCATAACATATTGGATCTACTAAACAAGAATAGAGCAAGATGCTGCCCTCACACCCGAACTTGGGTACGAAGACAGCTGAACGCTTATAGGTAACAAACGATGCACGATTAAAGCATGGAAAGACTAATGTCACTCTATACGCGTTAAGATAACTAGTGCTACTCGCCATCAACAATGCTTCAGAACGAGAAACACAAAAGGTGAATAAGCAAGGACGATGCTGCCCCGATCACGCAGGGCGTGATCGGGGCTGCACGGCACTTACCCGAGAAACCCTAGAATAGGGGAGGCGATGCGCCGAGAGTTGTTGAACAATGATTCTGATCTCCTTATTGTTTACCCAAGATACATATTTATAGTCTGTAGACTTTCCTTTCCTAACCAATCCTAACCAAACACGACGCAAATCTTAACTATCTCTATCTAAACTGTTTAAACATACATACCTATCTAGATACACGGCCATCATAGACCCAAAACACCTGCATAGGGTCCAATTCGCAAGCCCATTATAACTATCCTTCAAACCCATCTTGCTCCACGGCCCACTTTCCGACCTGCCTAAATTATGGAGATAACAGCGTGGCGGCTCGGGCGGGCGGCGGCGCAAGGCGTCCGCGTGAGGAGGAGCCAGCGGGGTTGTTTAAGCGGCGGGCAGGCGAGCTGGGAGCCAGGTGGCGCAGGAAGAGCGGCGAGGGGGCAGCTGGCGGCCGGGGAAAACGCCGACGATGGGCGGTGGGCGGCGCTGCAGAGAAATAGAGAGGGGGAAGCAGGAGGAAGAAGACGAGGACCTGTTCGTAAATTTTGTTAAAGTTCCAGGAGTTTACTATAACGTAAAATTTTCTTCCAAACTATAGCCCTAATGAAATATGCCCAAAATCAAAAGTGTAGAGCTTCAAAAGATCTACCACTTTACTTTAGGGTCCAACTTCAAAATAGTTAGGGTTTTGAAATTATTTTTAAAAACCAACAAATCATTCAATTTCAAATAAATCCATAATAAGTTTTACCTTTTTACTGAAGCCTTGGAGTATTTACACTTCTTAAAGTGATTAAAAAGTGAAAACTCATATTTGCAAATCAACCCTTCACACATTTTTAAAATTACCTCCCATTTTTACACAATTTACAAAAAGAACCCTAATTTTTCCAATATTAAAAAAATCCCGTTTAACGTATTTTTAAGTTTTTAAAAGGATTCATCAAAACAAACACATACTAAGCACCACTTCGTACTAGAAATTAATGTACCTAGCTTCTAAGTACGTGAAATGTCACATAAGGAGTGCCAACAAAAAGTAACACATAGAAATAATTATCTTAAATGCACCAATATATTTTAGAATGTGATAAACAACATCCAAGTTTTCATGTAAGAATTTTATTAATTTTTGAAAATATTTACTATTTTTTATCATTTAAATGATTTTCTACGTGCTTATTGAAAGTAATTCCAAGTTGAGCTATTTGTACTTGCAATAAGATTTGAAAAATTTTGGAAAATTATATTTAGACTTATATGTTCCATGTGTTGGAGATAGATGAAAAATTCAATTGTCTTCTAGGAACAATTCAAACTTCTATCTCCAAATTACCATATAATAATTACAATAATATCTAAATTTGATCAAAAAAATTCTACACTTTGACTTGACAAAATATTTTGGGTCTATAAGCTTGTCATAAAAGTTTTACAAAATGTTATTAAGTTAAGCATTGAAACTTGTATACCTCGAAATATTTTTGAACTCATATGCAACTCAAATTTAGATATAACCTTATGTTTACCTTGATATCAGAAAAGATAGAGTTACATTAGCAATTGCTATGCAAAAAAATATATTTTTCTATTCCTTACTTGGTGGAAGAAAACAAGTCATATGAAATAGATGTAACAAATAGAAATTACCATAAAACAATACACCATTAAATTAAAGAGCATAATTTTAGAAAACTTCAGAAAAAAGAACCATCTAATTTGAAGTTCTTATGAGAGAAAAATACTAGTTACAATTTTTGTCTCTGGATTAAAAAAGCAAGATGAACTATTCATGTATTCTTCATTTCAATCCAGCTAATAGAACATATGGATACAAATATAATTTAATGCAGAAATTTATCACAACCGAGCTGCTAGACTAGTGGTAAGGTATGCTGTATGCGTAAGAGAAGTCGCAGGTTCGAATTCTCCCGGAGCGTCATTCTCCCATTTTAGCTCCGGCAGGTCGTGCAAGTTTCTATTTATACTTTAATGCTTTGTACTAATCATAAATAAAGCTGCAGCTTAGTGGTATGACTATTGTTGCTCTAGTGGTGTAATCACGGTTTGACTCCCCCTCCACCATGTTTATTGTCCCTTTTTTCTAAATAATGGGCTGAATGTCAAGATTTATATGGTAATGGTCTGTAGCAATCTCAAATAGATGTGCCACCTAGTGGTAAGACCGTTGTTGCTGCAGTGGTGTGGTCTGTAGCAATCTTAAATAGATATGCAGCCTAGTAGTAACAGCTATGATGCTGTAATAGGTGGGCACGGTTTGACTCCCTCTACATCATGTTTTTTCCTTTTTTTCTTTTTTTCTTTTTTTCTTGATAATGGTTATTATATAAGGTTAGTCTTACGAAACATCGTAAATAGCGCTCTAGCTCGGTGGTCGAGTTAGCCCCAAGCAAATTGAAGATTGTCGGATCCGGGGTCACGGGGCTGTGCACATAACGTAGTTTAAATAGGGTTAAGAGATAAAGTGTGTCTTATTTAAGTTGTTTTCTACTCGTTTGAGTAGAAGATAAAGCTAGTCGGTACAGAAGGAAACTACCCGAGTTATACCTGGGTACGATTCCTTGGCTGGTATTGATTAGATCCATGTAACCCTGACCTCCCGGATATATAGGGGGGCAGGGACCCTCAAAACATCTCATTCTATACCCAAGGCAATACAAACCACCACACAGGACGTAGGGTATTACGCACCTCGCGGCCCGAACCTGTCTAAGTTTTGTGTTCCTTGTACCTTCGAGTTCCTGATCTCGGTGTCTCCTCACCTAAACTTACCACCTTGGATATACATCTCTGTGGGCAGCCGGTAAAACACCGACAGCTAGCGCGCCAGGTAGGGGAGCGCATCGAAGATCCATCGGCGAACTCGATGGCATCTTTCCAGTTCACTAGGTCAGTACCTTCTCAGGATACAACGTTTCTTTTTGGCTCGTGGGTCTGCATCGCAGATGGTGCGGGCAGTTTTCATCGATTCCTCGTCGACATGAAGCCAAAAACTCCCGCGGCGAGTCCTCGCAGCGACCTTGACAAGTTCGTTGATGATCTCGACGACTTGTCAATCCATGCATCCGCCGCGAGAACCGAGGTGGAGTCTGCTTCCGGTGCGACTTCATCCGGCGCTGCATCAACTTTCCTTGGGTTGGACTCATTCCAATCTAAGGGTTCGCGTAGCCGATCACGACTCGGTCTTCACAATTTGGCCACTGATCTCCAGGAGGCCGACATCTCCGAGTCCCTCTCCGCATTAGAGAAGGACTTGGACTTTCTGCTCCAACTTGAAGGGCCCAAAGCCACCGCATGTCGGGAGGCTTCGGGTTGTTTTGGTGCCAGCGATCTGATGATCACCTCCACTACGGAGGGGCGTTTCGTGCATTGGAAGGGCATGAAACCTTCTGATCTACTTGAGGCTGAGGATCGACTTGTGGCCCACCTCGAGCTTTTGTCTTTTCAGGAGGGCAGGCCGTTAGCCACCGTGGTGGAGGAGTCGACTGAACTAGTCAACGAGAGCTCTGAGGAGCTCATCTCACGCCAGGTGCTGATGGTGGAAGAAGGCGAGGACGATGGCGACTTGCCCATCGACGAATTTGATGCGGTCTCCGAAGACGAAGCCACAGCCAACGCCGGCGATGAAAATGACGCGGATCGTGAGGCACGGAGGGCCCGGAACAGGGCTCGTGCAGCTCGCCGAAGGAGGGTCAATGAGCGCATGCGATCCATGCATCGCGAGTTGATGCCGAATTTGCTGCCGTAAGCGAGCAGGGCTTCAAGACTCCAGTGGCCAACATCGTCAGGGTTACGGCCATACTTGAGCGCAGTAACAATTCGAACGTGCGTCAAGCACTTCATTACGCGTAGAGGGCCTGGATTTAGCTTGATCAGCAAAACCCAGCATCTACCCTCAGAGAGGAGCATGTGGGTGAAAGCCGAAGCTAGGCTCACATCCGAACGGCAGGTGGCCGTCCTCGACCTCAGCGTAGCAACAACAACAACACTTGTGGGAGTCAGGCTCCTGGCAGGAGGCAGCAGCCACCTCCAGGAGGTAACCCACGAAAGGCCAATTATCAGCCTCCTCCAGAAGACCTGCGCCAGCACATCAATGAAGGCCACGATGCGCGGTCCGTGATCGATTCCAGGCGCAAAGTACGCAAGTCGAGATAAAAGGTACTGACTGCAGCGACCGTTTCCCAGCTTTCTCCGCACGGTTCAGCAGCTACAAGTACCCTGAGGGCTTCAAGCTGATTGGCATCACCAAGTATGATGGTAAGCAAGCTCCTCAGCAATGGCTACGTTGCTACTCCACCGCCATTGAAGTAGCAGGGGGCTCCAACATCACCAAGGTCGTCTACTTCCTGATGGCTTTGGACCCTGCGCCGCTCACGTGGTTGGAGAGCCTCAGCAACAACTCGATCGACTCCTGGGAACGGCTCAAGAAGGTCTTCATCGACAACTTCCAGGGGGCGATCGCTCGTGCAGGTACTCATCACGATCTTGCCCAATGTAAGCAGGAACGTAACGAGCTTCTACGATCCTATACACGCCGTTTCTTCGATGTCCGCGCCACCATCACGAATATCTCGGAGGAGGACATTGTGACAGTTTGAGTACTTGTAAGCTAGGCACATTATTTGTTAGTGTGAAATATGTGCTTGCTAGTGTAAATCTTGTGTTTGTTTATGTGAAGCTTTTCAAAACTTAAATGCAAGTAAAAAAGGTGTTTTTGTAATTATGGAAAAACTAGGGTTGTTTTTGCAAAATGTATTTGGGTAGGAGGTAACTTCAAAGTAGGTGAAGGGTTGTTTTGCAAACACATTTTTCTTACTTTACCCCCCTGTAAAAAAATATGTATTTACCCAAAAGTTTCATTTGAAATGTATGTGTTGATTTGTGTGAAGTTGAGTGAAGTTTGTGAAAATAAGGACCTAGGTGTAAATATTCAAAAGTATGAGCTCTTTTATGCACGCAGTTGAATTATAAAAGTAACTTTCAAAGTTACTAAGGGCTAAAGTGTAAAAAGGTGCAAGTCATCATGACATGTCATAAATGCTTGCAATTAGGTCCAAAGTTATAAGAAATTTACCTTAATAAGGGCAAAACTTTATTAAGTTTGAATTGAGTGCAAAGTTGTAAAATAAAGCTATGTACTTTAGGTTTCTGAACTTAAGCCCTAAAGCAAAGTTGTAGGATTTGAAAAGCTCTACAACTTCTATTTTGATCATCTCCTCATATGAGCTCTGGATCAGTGGGAAATTTTACTTCTCAGTGGAGTCCCTAAGATTTTTGAAAATTCCAACGAGGTCCCTCGGACCCCTTCCCTCTCTTTTCTTCCTCTGGCGCTCCTCTGTTCCTCTGCTCCGCCGCTCACCGCTGTTTGCCGCCGCCTGCCGTACCGTGCCCTTGCTTCCTTATCCTTCTACTTAAGCCAGTGTACAAGTTGCCAACGTATTCTCCTTTCTCTTCCGCACTCGGCTTCTCTTCTCCTTTCTACTTCAAACAGAGCTGTTAGCCGCCGGAGTGCCCTTCGCCGTAATGCTCGGACCTCCACGTTGAGCCCTAATCTCCGGCCATCCTCCACCGTCCCGCTGCGATTCTTTGGATTCCAGGCTGCCTCGCCTCGCTTCGCATCTGCTCCACTTCTCTTAGAGCCAATTCGAGCACCTGCCCGCGTGCCAGTGGCACCACCGCGTGCCATGGCCGCCGCCGCCCCTGTTCGCCGTGGGCAGCCATCATCAGCCCCTCCCCGCTATCCTCGACCCCCTGCCGAGCTTCTCCACTTCCTACCGGTGCTCCCCGACCTCACCCCGGCGCAAAACCCTCACCAGACTGTCCCACTGACGTTCATCGTCGACCTTCCTCCGCCGCCGCTTCGGCCTCCCCGCCGACCCGGCCGTCCAGCAGCTCCCACCCCTCGTCGATCACTCCAGCAGGACCACATCATCTCGAGGAAGCTCCTGGACCACCTCACCGAGCCTCTTCAACCCCCAGCATGCCGGAACATCGCCGCCGTGACCATGCCCGACCGCCGCCGCCCCCTTCTCGCCGTGGAACATGTGGCAGAACCAACCTGAATTACACCGGCTCAAGTACACAAGTCCTCTCTCAAGGGCTCCAACGTACTTCAAACAGTGTAATCCCTTGGCCTGTCGGGTAACGTCCCGATAAACCACAGAATGCAGGATCAAACAAGGTACCTCGCACGAAGGAGAGTCCAGAGATACAAATGCCGACCCTTTTTACATCACAGATATAATATCACATGGCATACAACCATAGTATAAAAACCTAACTAATTCAAATTTATACAAGACTTTTCCAAAGTTATAGTATCTGCAACGAAAAAAATACACGCGATTCTACAGACGTCGCACAATGGATGTTTGAGCTAAGCCCATGCCCAACATCACTCGGAGGGACCTGTGTTGGCCGGGGACGGATCCCAGTCCACGGACCAGACATCGGGGAGAGCATAGGGCCATAGCATAAGCAGAGTGGAGTCCTTAGGGGAAATACCTAAAAACAAGTTACAAGGCAAGGCTGAGTATACTAATACTCAGCAAGGCTTACCCGATTCATGATATACTTAGCCATGTAATTAGACTTATGAAGGCTCATAATGGTTCTGGGTTTAATTTCAGCTGAAAAGCAACAAAGAGTAGATCCTTAATTTCAAATTTTAGCTTTCAGGTTCTAGTTGATTATTCATTCTAAGTAATCAACTATAGCTACTCAAACATGGTAGAACTTTCTCAACAAACATCATCTTTGATAACCATCAAATTGCTCTTATTACTCTATGTGGCAAAGGGATTAAGCAGTCTCAATCTCTGCGAGAAACGGACGATTCCTGAATCAAATTTCAGCCTTGCAAAGGTAAACCTAACTCACACGCTTGGAACATTTAGAGATTGTCCCGAAGCAACCGTTTGCCTTTCATTCCGACTCGTGGATCAGATCCACCACAAGCGACTGCAGGACCATACGCACACCATTTGCGCAGGACCGTACTCCTGGTTGCTCGGCAACACGTATTCCCACACGTCGAGTCAAGTAACAGGAAAAACCAAAGTACGAGTGGTGGGAGGTATGTCCACTCCTCAGGCAGATTGGTTACTAGGCTTACCGCTTACCATATTTTGCGGCATGTGGCTAGTACTTTCAAACGCTTAACCATCGCTACCACACACTGCGACCTTATCAAATTCAACAACACAGACGGGATATCATCTTAACCATGATACCTCACATAAATCCCGTCCGTCATCCTTATAGTGATTGCAGGGATGTAAACATTGCAACTCCTATATCGCGCGAGTGACAGGAAATCACCCGACTTCTACCGGTCCTATTAGCAGAGCATCTATTCGATATGGACTCAGGTGCAATACATAGGTTCCTAGGATTCATGCATCTAGGGTTCCATTTCATCTCCTAGACTTAATGCAAGATATAATATATAAGTATAAGATTGCATAATGTAGTAATTTGAAATATTGGGTTATGCACCGGGGCTTGCCTTTGCTGGTGGGGCTGGAGTCAGGGATGTTAGTATTATTATCTTCCGAACTTTGGTTCCGGGCTTCAGATAATCCCTTGGTGACGTTCACTTGGTCTTCAGAGACATCTTCTGCAGACTCTTGGGAGATCTCGTAGGTACCGTTTGCGGAAGTAGTCGTATCTACATGCAATGCAACATTCATTCAAAGTGTGCACATAAAACTATCTTAATTCACGATAAAGTTGCAATCCAACACTCATTTAATATATTACTTATATAACAACCAAAAAGATCTGAAACTAAACTTAGACAGAGCTTTAGGGGGACAACTAATGAGAATCAGCTATTTGTTGAAGATTATGACAGAGCCGATTGGAACAACAGGAGTTCAGGCTATAGAATTAGCAAAGGAGGGAGCTATCTACATAGTTTTAGGAAATCTACTGATTTCTGGTTGGAAGAGAAAAGGGCAGGAGCGGTCTCTGTATATGAACAGAAGGGATTAGCTGATTTCAGCTCCTTTAGGTCAAATCGGCTGATATGGATAGGGATGTTAAAGGTACGGTGCTTCAAGGATAGGAGAAGGATGGAGCCTGCCGATCAGAGCATGTTTTTGTCTAGCCGATTGGATGTGTATCGGTTCTAGCCGATTGGATGTGTTGTATCGGCCGTGCCTAACAGAAGCTTGTCTGCTGTGCCATTTTGCCAATCTATTAATGTGCGCCTTGGCTTGTGTAGCCGATTTGTGTGTCTTATATCGGCTGTGGCTTAATCGATTTGCGTGAGCATTGACATTCTTAGCCGATCGCTGTGCGCATCGGCATAGTCGACCGGTGCATCAGTGAAACTAGTTGATCTGTGGATCGGTATAGCTAGTCGATCAGTGTATCGGCATGCTAGCCGATATGTGCTTGAGTGTTACCCTAGGTAACTACGTGTGTTTGTAGCGGCTGAGTTAATAGCCGATGCTGAAGCATAGCTACAGAGATGTATTAGCTAAGCAGCAGATACACACAAACTAACAAGGATCCTTATACAAATAGGACATTAAGGAGACCGCAATCAAGACAAGGATAATATCTTGATGGCATGGACATGAGCACTTGTATGAAAGGATTAACTAAACATCACACATCTCTATCACAAAAATATGAGCTAACACTACCAAACTTATCAACAATGCAAACCGAAAAACATGCTATGTACCAAACATATCATTCACTCATCTACTGGGCAGTCATTTATCGCGTATTATCTAAATTGTTTAGTTACATTAGGTAACAGGGTTGATTACTCTAAACATCTAAACTAAATACATTAGGTTTCTGACTGTCAAAATTTTATCATGAACTAAACATGTTGAAAGAATGCTAAGGTCAAATTTTAAGCTACAAACATGAATAGATGCATCTGGAATTAATTTATGAGGTTTTCATCAACATACATCAAAAATACTTAAATATCATAGCTAAACAATAGATCTGGCCCTGTGAATTTTACATAGAGCTATTCAAGACATGCACAACTTATGTTTCAAAATTCAGCTATAGCACAGCTGTGAATCAAAAGATCTAATTAAAGCATCCATTTTCTACTAATTAAATCACCGCACAAAATACACAGATTCATCTCATGATCATAACACAAAAGTTGCAGTATTTAACCCAAGGGTTCAAACCCTACTGGTTTGACATTTTTACCATTTTCCTATAATTTACTACGATTTTCCAAAGTTTCAGCCAGAAAATTCAAGAAGGTCCAGCGCGACACTATTCATTTGCGTCATGGGTTGTGCAGATAGGCCCCTGGAATTCTTCCTATTGTTGTGTGGAGTCCCTGGTCGCGATTTTTGGAATAGAGAAAGCTCAGGGAGAACGATTCCGGTGATGGGGTGCTTCCCGGCGGCGAGGGAGAGGCGGGGGAGCATGAGGGACACGAGAGCTACCTTTGGATGGGCTCGGTTGAAGCTGGGGTGGCCGGAGGAGGGCCGGCGGCGGTGACAGTACCCGTGTGAATATATGCTCATCAGAAAAATGGACCAGCCTTGGACTAGCCCGTGGTGGTGAAGTATGCAGTTCTGGTATGGCCGGAGCTGCCCAAACACCATCTTCCACAATTTTGACATGCTGTTCGGCAGTCTGTATTGGATTTTTAATCACCCCACCAGCCTTTTCTATTCCTTCCTTGCCAGACTAGTGCTCGGCTCGGAAGCGTAGATAAGAATATTCCAGCTCCAGCCGCGCGAGGCACTCGTGCGTCTCAGTGTTCTCTCCCGTCTTCCCATCGTTGACCAGCGGCCCAATGCAGTAGACTCTCGGTAGTCATCCCGGTCGGGCACGCAAGATGCCGTCGCTGAGCGCCTTCAGGACCCTGGGCTCCAAACCAGTCGTAGCTGTTGAATAGCATGCCGCTACCCTCCGGGATGCGCTTGAACTGGTACAGCCGGACCTTGGTCTGGTTGCTCTCCTTGTCCTGCATCGTTATCACCATGTCCAGCGCCCGAATCGGCGGCATCCCGGGGCACCGCACCAGCGTCCTACCCATCTCCTTGAACGACGGAAGGGTGGGGTAGAGGTAAGGTAGGTTGAGGGAGACGGCGAGGTACGGACCGAAGTGGCTGACTGGCGGCTCGGTTAGGTGCTACGGGTGTGGTTGACGGAGGCGCACAGGCTCGCCGTCGGCTTGTTGGGGACGAGGAGGCCGGGGAGGTGGTGTTCGGTGGCGGTGCCCGAGTTTGGGCCGGCGGCAATGGCTGCCGCAGGATCTTGAATCCCCGGCGCCAGGAGCTACGGCGACGTCAAGTGGTGGCCGAGGGGGTAGAAAGGGAGGTGAGGCAGCCGTGGGAGGCGACGATTTGAAGATGGTGGAGTGGAGGCTGGGGATTTGGCCGGCGGACCAAGGAAGCTTAGCTCGGTTTGTCTTTGTTTCCTGGCCGATGGAAGAAGAAAGAAAATGAGAGAGAAGGTAGGGTGGGCCGGTAGGTTTGGAGAAGAGGTAAGGCCAAAAAAAAAGTCGTCGAGGACTTAAGAGCAGTGGACGAGACGAGCGAGCAGTCGGCAGCAAACAGCGGTGAGCGGCGGAACAAAGAGAAACAGAGGAGAAGAAGAAAGGGAACTTTCCTAAGGACCTGTGCACAAAT
This sequence comes from Panicum hallii, assembly GCF_002211085.1. Lineage (NCBI taxonomy): Eukaryota > Viridiplantae > Streptophyta > Magnoliopsida > Poales > Poaceae > Panicum > Panicum hallii. The sequence goes on from NW_020356393.1 coordinate 24,149, forward strand.
TCAGAAAATAGAGGGACCTAGGTGAAAAGAATAATTTAACCACTGTTCTAGAGTTCAAATGAAAATGTGTTTAAAATAAAAGTTGTGCAACTTTTCAATTCCTACAACTTTGTTTTAGAGTTTAAATTCAAAAACTCAAAGAATGAAGTGTTAATTTAAAACCTTGGACTAAAATCAAAATTATAATGTTTTTGTCCTAAAGGGTGTAAATTTCATAACTTTTAGGACCTAAATGCAAGTATTTATGACATGTCATGATGACTTGAGCATTTATGATAGGATAGGATGACTGAAGCATTTATGACATGATAGGATGACTCAAGCATTTATGACAGGATAGAATGACTCAAGCATTTATGACATGTCATGATGACTTGCACCTTTTTACACTTTAGCCCTTAGTACCTTTGAAAGTTACTTTTACAATTCACCTTTTTACACTTGCATTTTAAATTTTCAAAAGCTTCACATAAACACACACAAGCTTTACACTAATAAGCATATACTTCACACTAAATAATGTGCCTAACTTACTAGTACATGAACTGTCACAGCACACCCCTAATCGACCTTACTCGGCTCCAATCAACCCCGCTGTTAGCTTCCCCACGGTGCAGTGAAGCTCCCCGATCCCTTCCCCGTCACTCACGACTGCCGGAGCACCACCGCCGCCACTCGCCGCCGCCACCAGGAGCAAAGCTCCATGGCCGGCCCGCCTCCGACCACCCGAGCTCCACCTGAACGCCGCCCAAGGTCCATCTTCACTTCTTTGTGCTCCTCCACCCTGGCCCCTCGCCGCCGGCGACCCCCTTCGCCGGAATGCCGCCACCTTCTTCCTATCCTCTGTTCCCCCGACCAGGGACCTGATTGCTTCTGTTTAGAAAGTTCTGGGGTGTTCTCTGTAAAATTTCCAGAGCCTTCTCTATTTCAAATCAGTGAACTTCTAAATTCCATAGAAATTTGTAGGTAATTCATAAAAATACAAAACCAGTTTTGTTTGAATCCCTAAGTCAAAATCTACAAGTTTTATGTTGTGCTTTTGAGTTGAATATGCATGGATTATGATCTAGTTTAAATATTAGGAATTGAGTGTTTTATTTGTATCTCATGTTCTATACATGTGTTACAATTGAAATTTGAATCATAGTATGTGTGTCTCAAGTACAGACTTAGGTAAAATTTGCAGATCTAGTACTAATGCCTAGCTAAGGATTTTAAATACCTTGATGATATGTTGCCTGAATCTCTACTATTTATTCTAGAATGATTCTGTTAGAATTTATGGTTAAATCTTTTACAGTAAATTCTGCTAGTGGAATATAATCGAGGATAAAATTAGTAGTACTGTCTAACTTAAGCTAGAAATTTATGATTTAATTCTAAGATTGATTAATTTATACTAGAGCCTATTCATGTAAAATGATGAAAATATTCTGGGAAAGTTAATCTAAGATAGCATAGTATATCCATGAAGATTCATAGATAAATCTTCTCTAAAGCTTAAGTTACTAATATAGTGCGATGGGTTGTTTTTAGTTTGGTTTGTTCTTATGACTATATTTCTTTTAGAAATAAATTAACTGGTGTTGCAAAGTTAATAGTGATGTTAATGTACTTAGTCTGGCTGTATAGAATACACTGGTCTCTGTTGAATTTGTACAGCATAATAAGTTTAATGCCAAACTTATCTATAGATTAGTGGTTGTTAGTTATAAACCCTAATTATGAAGATACAATCAAACTAACCCTAGTTGTTTTACGCAGTTAAACATGTTGTTTAGTGTAGCTAATTAAGTTAATCTATACTCGATAAATGACTACCTAGTAGAAGAGTGAATGATATGTTTGGTACATAGCATGTTTTTCATTTTTGCATTGTTGATAAGTTTGGTAGTCTTAGCTTATATTTTTGTGATAGACATGTATGATGTTTAGTTAACCCTTTCACACAAGTGCTCGTGCTCTTCTGTCATGACCTTGTCCTTGTCTGGTTTACAATCTTTTAGAGCCCCTTTTTGTATCTGTTGTCGGTCAGAACCCACCGGCGAGCAGCGACAGGCAACACGAGGAGCCGGGAGGCTTCCGGGATTGCTGGTGGGCCCCGGTCCCTCGGTCAACGGCCCAAGAGTCCGGCACACGCCCTGGCTTGGTGAAGTGCTAGGCGTGCCACCTGACCTATACCTGATCAGGAAGGTGTAGAAGTTGTTTGTCAGCTATCTTCCTGCATACATAGACATGTTAAACATTAGTCCGAGCCGTGATCGGCTCTTACAATGACTCTCAAGATCAGCTAAAGAAGCCGACGGAGTCACTGTACTAGGTCGGGCCTATCTTCATACCAGGTTGGACCTTCGAGTACTTATCAAAATCGGCTAGAAGAAGCCAATTTCCATGTTTAACAGATCGGATCTACTAAACATATGAATGTTCGCACAAATCCGATAGAAAGGATAGAAACATGCTCTGTAGTTACCAAGCTAATTCAATCTGCGACAGTGAAAGCCTTCACCGTACAACCGGAACATCCTACGCGTGGTTAAGCCTAACGAACATGAAAGATAACAATATGCTAACCCAAAAAGAGGCCTAAAACCAACTAACAAGTTGATTCCCGGAACAATCCCTCGTCAGGTTATCATAAGGCACCAAACATGCAGCTAGAACATTTAACCCGTTTGAAGGGCCTAATCATACGGATATTAAACCAATTCTTTGTAACACAAAGAACTACCATAACAGATTAGATCAACTAAGCAATAACAGAGCAAGGCGCTGCCCCTGCGCCCGAGATCGAACATAAGGACAGCTAAACGATTACAAGCAGCAAGCAAAGCATGGATTTACTATATAGAATCATTGCAGCATCATAATCATTTAAGATAACTAGTGCTACTCGCCATAAAAAACGCTTCAGTACGAGCAACACAAAGATAAATAGAGAAACGCGACGCTGCTCCGACCATGCAAGACATGATCGGATAGCATGTCGATTACCTGGAGAAACCCTTGGAGAAGGGGTGGTGATGCGCCGAGAGTTTGTTATGGATGATTGATTGTATTGATTGAGTCTCACAATACATATTTATAGTCCGGAGACTTGATGTTTTCCTAACTAATCCTAGCTGATTACGGTACAATCTCTAACTTACTATATTAAACTATCCTTAGATACACGGCCATCCTGGCCCTTGACACGTTCGCTCAGAAGCCGATTTGCAGACTATTACGATGACTTCCTTCAGCCCATGTTGCTCTCGGCCCATCCTTTGGCCCAGTCAAATTATGGCAATAACACATGCCCCACTGGTTTTGGCAATGATAATTCCGAAACCATCGCCTCTTCGACTTCTTAGACTTGTGTATGCACATACCGCCCCCAGCGCCATTGGACGCGGCCCTTCGACTTCCAAGGCCTGTACACACGCGCTGCCTTCCAATCCATTGGGCGCGACCCTTCGATTTCTTCCTCGGGAATCGCGATAATGCCGCTTCGCCTTCCATCTCTACCTTTATAAACTGGCATCAGCGGATTTGTTTCTATCCATCTTCTTCCCCTATGCATTAGTCGTACCAGCACGCTCCGCATCCCCGATGATGGCTTCCTCTTCTTCTGTTTCCTCCAATTCCCCTTCGTCTTCTTCCATAATCTCCATCACTTCCCCTAACTCCAACACCTCTAGAGAGGCGACGCCAGAGTTCGATCCAATAGCTTCGTATGAAGCTCACGCTCCTCTGCATTGGGACGCAGAGGAGTGGGACTACAACACTTGGTCAGAGGATGATGAGCCCTTGACCGATGATGAAGACCTCCAGATTCTCCTTCATGGCGACCTGGATGAAGACGACGATGAAGATTCCTGGGATGATGACTTCCTCTCTTTCTCAGAAGAAGATGCCAAGGAGACTTCCATCAACGACGACTCAATAGCAGGAGGATTCTTGCATGGCGATCATCGACTTCAGAAGGCAACGGGGACACCAGCTACGACGCCAGCGATGATGGCTGCGACAGTAGCAGCACCGGCGGCGGTGATGCAGCAGCGACGATGACACCAGTGCGTCCCCTCCATACAAGCGCCGCAAGACCTTAGGAACTTACTGGTGGTAGTTCATAGGATCCTCCGCCATTGATCGCAGAGCCGGTAGATCGGCTTCTTTTGTAATCACCTTTTGTAATAAATCCTTTTATTTCAACAAGCCGATGTCTGACATTTAATCTTAAAGTCCGATGGCATCGCATTGGCCCTTTCCCTTGAATTATCAGATCCAATCTCACGCTTTTCTTTTATTCCGTGTCGAAAAATCCCAAGAACTCGAGTACCTTTCAAATGATCTTGCCAATAACAAGAGTACTCTACAGTCGACTTCTTTGCTTGTTGTTGGATCCCATTCCTCAATCGGGTCAAACAATATGAGTACCAGGAAAACCCCGCGAAGAAGTCGAACCTATTCTTTTAAGATCAAGGGACTCCTGCAACCATCCTCTCTGCTTTTATCAAGACCCAGAACTGCTTCTAAAGTCGATGGTTTAACATCGGCTGTTGAACCTTCAATTCCGTGTATGGACCTGAAAGGACCTCAAGATGTCTAGAGGGGGGGTGAATAGGCTAATCTGCAACTTAAACACTTTGAACACGGTTAGCAACACAGGTATCCGAATACTCCGGATATATGTCCGGATACTCCGGATGTAGAGTCCGGAGTTTCCGGATATATTGTCCGGACTATCCGGGTATGAAGTAACGTGCTACTAATCACTGTTTTAGATGCTGTAAATTGAATCAGGTAATTTAGAGGGACTAGTGGTACCTCTGGAGTGTTTCTCACCAGTTTTCTTTCTCGTGAGACTTGTACAAAAGTAGATCGGCCTCAAACCCTAAAGGTTAGTCTCACAAGCAAATATCAAGCATGAGGTAGAAATATGAGATGACACAGAATTTGTTTCCCGAAGTTCACTCCCAAAGGAGCTACGTCTCCGTTGAGGAAGAATTCAAGAGACGGTGCTCAAGAATCCTATGCTCCTCTCCCAAGGGTGAGACCAACGCTCAAACCCTAGGGTCACTTACTATGAATTCCTCGGAGAGGAAAGAGGGTTACAAACCAGCTGTGATGCACACAAAACAATCACGCAATCACAAGCGACGCCTAGCCGTCTAGGAGCTTGAAGCTCCAAGAGTAATAAACTAGAATCCACGGGCTAGACTTGGTTTGATGTGCTCAAGAGATGAAATCAAGGTTTACTTGCACAATCTTAGCTCTTGCAACAATCTCACTTCAAACCCCAATGAAAATCACTCAAGAATGGAGCAAATGGGGAGTGAGAAGGCTCTCTTTAGGTTTTCTGTAGGTCTGGTCGAAAATGAGCAAGGGAGAGAGAGTGAGAGGGGGTATGAGGGGTATTTATACCCCCTCTCCAGAAACTAGCCGTTGGAAGAGCGATACCCGGAAACTCCGGGTATATGTCCGGATACTCCGGACATAGGGGTCCGGAGACTCCGGACCAAACTAGTTTTCCAGACCGGTAACAGTAACCGGACACTCCGGGTATACGTCCGGATACTCCGGACATTTTGTCCGGGCATTCCGGACTGGGACCCGGACATTCCGGGTTAGACACTGAATTTCACATTTAAGTCCCCTTTTTGAGTGTTGAGATGGTTTCTTATGATTTTGTGGGTTCTCTTGAGCACAATACCATGTCTACACTAGTGGATCACAGTTCCCCTTGATAGTACGGCGTTCCTATACTCATTTCAAAATAAAATTAGTCTTTAAGAACACTTGAGGATGCCGCTTTTCATATCCTTTTTGAGGGTTCACGCTTCTCTAAAAGCTTGGCTTAGTCACCATTAGCACCTGCACACATGCTTAATAACACGATTAAATATACATGTGCTTTGTCATATATCACCAAAGCCCACTTAGGGGCTAGATATCTTTCAATCTCCCCCTTTTGGTGATTGATGACAACCCAATGTATCTCATTTGATAACCATAAAAATGTAATCTTAAGCATGTAAAGAGTCCCCCTAATGTATGCCATGATTTGAATTTCAAATTGACTTCTCTAAAGTCAAGATTGGCATATTTACAAAAAGATATGGAAACTCTTTATACATTCTACAGTGGGGTGAGCATGTGTGTGCTGAAAAGTGTGTGATGCAGAAGTCATGTCATATAACAGGAAGCACTAGTGTTTGATCAAGATAACCCGGAGACTCCGGGTTTCAATCCGGAGATTCGGACCATGTGTCCGGAGTATCCGGAGGCATATCGGAGTATCGGACCATCAGGTCAGACACTGGAAAAAATTAACATTGCATCATAATCAAATTAAGCTCTACTATCAGCTCATCCTTAAAAACAAACTGCAAACTAGTAGACCACAAGTAGCACACATTACAAAGTTCCTCACACCACATAGTCCTTACATGAATAATTGTTCAAAGAAACGCATAAAGTTGATACATAGCCCAAATGTACATAAATGACATTTTCACTCCCCCTTTGTCATCAAGTGCCAAAAGGAAATGAAAAAATGGCAAGAAAGTCTTCTACTCATCATCATCTTGGGCATCATCATCGGAGGTGTCCTCATCCTCTCAAAATATTCCCAATCAACATACTTGCAAGGAACAATGGGAGCTTTACCTTGCGCATGACAACGGAGGAGTAGAAATCTTGATGCAACTGACACCAAATCTCCTTTCCAGTTTCAGCCTTCTCATACTTGTAAACGTCCTCCTTGCGTGCATCCGTAAGTGCCACAGTCTGCTTGAAATAATTCCTCCCCATAGTAGTAGTAAATCAGTGAGGATTTGAGGACGGTGAAGCTTTGGACACCTAGGATATTGGCGTTGATCTTGTGGATATTCAACTTGAAGACGAGGAGGAGTGCAAGGGCAGATATCCCAAGCAATTCCCCGTCTTGATGGATTAGCCGAGAAGGGTGGCACTGCCATGCTTGGCATCATGTAGGGAGCTTGACGAGGTGGACGGGCTTGTGAGCTGCTTCCTGCAGGCTCTTTGCCCAGCGGTGACGAGGACGAAGTTCTCTTGGAGGAGGACTAGGAGGAGAAGCTTCCTCCTCTGGAATTTGAGGATCATGACGGCGCTTTTGCCGTCTCTGACCGGAAGATGCCTGTGCACGCTCACGTCCCATAGCCTGGATATAGAATATATCGATTAGGAGCCTAGACGAAATAGGAATGAGACAGGTGGGTAGAATCTCTAGGAATCCGGAGAGTCGGATATATGTCCGGATACTCCGGACAGTCCGGAGTATCGGACGGAACATCCGGAGTCTCCGGGCATCGATATGTAAACCCTACTTTCATGAATCTAGAGATTTGCCCATGGGATTTGAATGAAATTTGTGGCACAAGCTGCTGCATGAGGGAAGATAATGCCCCAAAGGATATCTAGTTTTGGACCACTACAATGAGAGATGGGCGATTTGAAGTTTGAATACCTTAATGAAGAGGAAAATGCGGGAAACTCCAAATCCAAAGCGTTCTCCGGAGATTCCGGACGAGATGGAGCACTCCCTTCAACGATTCGCAAACCTTACGCGAAAAGATGGTGAAATCTCCCCTTGGGCGAGTGGGAGACAGAGGAGAGGAGGAGAGGCGCGGTGGAGGTGAAAATAAGAGATAGAACCGTTTTAACCGACCCCCCCGCGGTATATATATAAGATGGTTTTACCATCCGGAGTATCCGGACGTATGTCCGGAGTATCCGGATGTCCGGAGTATCGGCTCCCCTAAAACTGTGAAGGATTCCAAGGAGAATAGGATTGAATTTTGATAGAGAGATCTAGTGATGTGAGAGGCTTACTTAACTTGAGACTAGCCAGCAATCAACAATGGAACAATAGTCTCAGCAAGCAAGAAAAGATTCAAATATTTTCAACATCACACTCCTACTAATTCTAGTAGATTTTTCAAAATTATTTCTCTATAGCACTCAAGCATGTGTATGATCTCAACTAAGTTACGAGATCCAAAATATTTAGCTCACTCCTCAAGGTACAAAACCTTGCTCATCAAGTGGTTTAGTGAAGATATCGGCTAGTTGTTATCCGGTGCTCACATGACTTAAAACGATATCTCCTTTGGCTTCATGGTCTCTCAAGAAATGGTGTCTTTTGTCAATATGTTTGGTTCTTGAGTGGTTAACGGGATTGTTCGCTAGCTTGATTGCACTCTCATTGTCACACAAGAGTGGAATCTTGCTAAACTTACAACCAAAGTCGCTCAAGGTGGATTTCATCCAAAGTAGTTGTGCACAACAAGCACCTGCAGCAACATATTCGCCTTCGGCAGTGGATAAGGCAACGGAATTTTGTTTCTTGGAACTCCAAGACACAAGGGACCGGCCAAGGAATTGGCACGTCCCCGATGTACTCTTCCTATCTACTTTGCAACCGGCATAATCCGAATCGGAGTAGCCAAGTAGATTGAAAGTGGAGCCCTTGGGATACCACAAGCCAAGGTACGGAGTGAAAACTAAATATCTTAGAATTCTCTTAACAGCCATAAGATGACATTCCTTAGGATTAGCATGAAACCTTGCACACATGCACACACTAAGCATGATATCGGGCCTAGATGCACAAAGGTAAAGAAGGGATCCAATCATGGAGCGATATACCTTTTGATCTACGGCCTTGCCATCCTCATTTAGATCGAGATGTCCATTAGTCGGCATGGGTGTCTTGATGGGCTTGGCATTCTCCATGTCAAACTTCTTCAACATATCTTTGGTATACTTGGTTTGACAAATAAAGGTTCCTTCCTTGAGTTGCTTGATTTGAAAACCAAGAAAGAAGGTCAACTCTCCCATCATGGACATCTCGAATCTCTTCGTCATGATCCTACTAAAATCCTCGCACCAAGATTGATTAGTAGAACCAAATATAATGTCATCGACATATATTTGGCACACAAAAATTTCTTTGTCAACTTTGCGAGTGAAAAGAGTAGGATCGGCTTTGCCTATCTCAAAGCCTTTCCTTAAGAGAAAATCCTTAAGGCATTCATACCATGCTCTAGGAGCTTGTTTAAGCCCATAGAGCGCCTTATGGAGCTTGTAGACGTGATTAGGCAGCTTAGGATCTTCAAAGCCCGGTGGTTGCTCAACATATACCAATTCGGAGATTGGTCATTAAGAAAAGCACTCTTCACATCCATTTGGTATAGCTTGAAATCATGGTGAGTTGCAAAGGCAAGCAAGATACGAATTGACTCAAGCCTAGCTACGGGTGCGTAAGTCTCACCAAAATCCAAACCTTCGATTTGAGTGAAGCCTTGAGCAACCAACCTTGCCTTGTTTCTTGTTACCACGCCATGTTCATCTTGTTTGTTTCGAAAGACCCACTTTGTTCCAATGACGTTTTGTTTGGGTCTTTCTACCAAGGACCAGACTTCATTCCGTGTGAAGTTGTTCAATTCTTCTTGCATGGCCATCACCCAATCCGGATCATCCAGAGCTTCTTCAACCTTAAGTGGTTCCAAAGAAGAAACAAACGAGTAATGTTCACAAAAGGTTGCTAAACGAGAACGAGTAGTTACCCCTTTGTTTATGCTTCCAAGGATGTTATCCACGGGATGATCCTTTTGAATAATTTGATGAATTCTTGGATGAGGAACTTGAGCTTCATGTTGTATAGGCTTGACTTCTTGTTCAGCCTGAGGTTGATCTTGATGTGGAGATAATGGTTCATCTTCTGTAACCCGGATACTCGGACCTGTGTCCGGATACTCCGGACAGGTGATCCAGAGTCTCCGGATATATACCCGGAGTTTCCCGGGTTGCGCCGCGGAGTCGATGTAGATGACCTTTGAACATCAACACATCATCATCGTCTTGATCCTCTTGTTCTTGTGGCTTTATTTCACCAGTGGCTAGCTTCTTGATTGCCTTGCTTGGTGATTCTTCCATGCCTACAACATCATCAACTTGCTCTTCTTGAGAGCCATTAGATTCATCAAATGTCACGTCACACGCAACTTCAACACAACCGGAGGTTTTGTTGAAGACACGATATATCCATGAGCATTTGAGGCATAACCAAGAAGAAAACCTTCATCAACTTTAGATGCAAATTTAGAGTTCTTGGGCTTCTTATTAAGAATGAAGCACTTACTTCCAAAAACTCTAAATGACACGTTAGGCTTTTTACCAAGTAGAAGCTAGGCCGTCTTGTTCAAGATCTTGTGAAGATAAAGACGGTTGATAGCGTGGCATGCCGTGTTTGATTGCTTCCGCCCAAAATTGATCCGAGACCTTGTATTCATCAAGCATTGTTCTTGCGGCTTCAATGAGAGTTCTATTTTTCCTTTCAACAATTCCATTTTGTTGTGGAGTATATGGAACGGAGAACTCATGCCCAATGCCCTCTTCTTCTAAGAATTCTTCAATGTTGGTGTTCTTGAATTCGGTGCCATTGTCACTTCTCACTTTCTTGATCTTGGTCTCGAATTCATTTTGAGCTCTTTTTGCAAATTTCTTGAATGTCTCTTGCACTACACTTTTGTCATGCAAAAAGAATACCCAAGTGAAACGAGAATAATCATCAACAATGACAAGTCCGTATTTGTTACCACCAATGCTTATATAAGCCACCGGGCCAAAAAGATCCATGTGTAGTAGTTCAAATGGCTTGACGGTGATGATGCTCTTTGACGGATGAGGAACACCAACTTGCTTTCCCGGCTTGACAAGCACTACAAATACGATCTTTCTCAAAAGAAACATTTGTTAGTCCTAGAATGTGATCCCCCTTTAGGAGCTTGTTGAGATTTCTCATCCCAACATGAGCTAGTCGGCGATGCCATACCAACCCAAGCTAGACTTTGCCACCAAGCATGTATCAAGTTGAGCCTTTTTTGTGAAAAATTCTAGATAAAGCTTTCCCTTGAGTACACCCTTGAAGGCAACGGAGCCATCGCTTCTCCTAATGACGTCACACCTTCGTTAGTAAATAAACAATTGAAACCCGATGCACAAAGTTGTGATATGGATAACAAATTATACCCAAGAGATTCGACTAAGAGAACTTTTGAAAGAGAGAATTTTGAGTTTAGATCAATGTTACCGGTACCAAGCACTTTTCCCTTTTTGATTTCCGGCAAAAGTAATGTAATGATCATCATTTGATTCTTTCAAACTCTCAAATATGCTTCCTTCTCCGGTCATATGATTTGTGCATCCGCTATCAATCACCCATGTTGATCCACCGGAAAAGTATTCCTACAAAACAAGATTATTCCTTTCTTTTAGGTACCCAACAATACTTGGGTCCTTGAGTGTTAGTCAAAAGCACTTTGGGTACCCACACATGGCTTTTCACCTTAGTGTTCCATGAGCGGTGACCCACAAATCTAGCAACCACTTTACCATGGTGGTTCCTAGTTAAAACATAATCCGCATAAAATGACATTTGAGATAATATTTTTTGGTGTCTTGGGTTTTGGAATTTGTCTTGCTTCAAAGAGGATGCAACAATTTTGGCACCTTCATCACATGTGCCTCTCTTGACAAACTTGATTTGACTTAACACTTGCTTCTCACTACTTCTCCTATGGATGGGAGTTGTCATGTTCACTAGGCCTCCTCTTGCCCCTAAGGCGGCCTTCTTGTTATTCTTGACATAAGGAATGGTTTGAGAAGTGCCATCTTCATTCTTTCCTAGTCCCTTACCTTTCTCAAACCATATTTGCTTAAGTATCTTGAACCAAACCCTTGGTATGCTTCTCAAACTCACCTACCCTTGGTGAGGGATTTGTCTTGAGTACTTCCTTGTGAGATGTTGCCTCTTCTTGCACCAATTGGTGAGTACTACTAATCTCTTTCCTCATGGCTTGCACTTCGGCATGGTTAGTCACACAAGTTTGAATATCAACATTAAAGCATCGTGCACAACCATTACTAGTTGAAGGACTAGATGACTTTTGATGCCTTTACAAGTGTTAGAGGAATTTCTAAGAGAGTGCTAACTTTAACTTCAAGTGCCGTGTTCATGGCTTGCAAGCTTGTTAAGCTTTCTTGAAGTTTATCATTGTCTCTCTTTAAGTTAGCATGAGTGTCTTCAACTAAAAGAAGTTCTTTAGTTAAGTCATCCACTTTCCTCTTTTCACTAGTAAATGACTCTTTTACCTCAAGAAGCATGTTATCCTTGGCTTTTAGAGATTCTCCAAGCCTCTTGTTTTCCTTCCTTTCATTGGTAAGGTGCTTTTCAAGAGTTTCGGATTTTTCTCTCTCAAGCCTAAACAATTCCTCTTGTGATTCAAGAGTCTCATCTAGATCATCTAGTTTCATTATTAATTTCATTATTCTAGTTGCCGCACTCTTGCCATATTGTTTAATAAGACTAGCAACTTCATCATCATCCTCTATTTCATCATCCGATGAGTTTGGAGATATTACCTTTGAGTTCTTGCCATCAAGCACATAATTGGATCTTGATCTTCATCATCGGTGAGATCTTCAAACAAGCTTGGTTGATGTGAGATAAAGTCTTGAATGCCATGGTTGCAATATCTTCATTGTCGGAGTTGCTTTCTTCATTTGAATCCCATTCTTGACCAAGATGAGCTTCACCAACATGCTTTTTATATCTTGGCTTATCCCTCTTGGATGAACTCTCCTTGGCATTCTTGTTCTTCTTCTTTTCTTCCGGACAATCCGCAATGAAATGCCCGATTTTCTTGCAACCAAAGCATGGCTTGCTTGATCTTCTTCTTGATTCATTCTTGTTCTTGCCAAAGTTTGAAAGCCCTTCCTTAGAACTCTTCTAAAGTTCTTGATGAAAAAGGCCATTTGCTCATCATCAAGCTCATCATCTTCACTATCACTAGAGTCATCAATCTTTGAGGGTTGGGTTGCTTTTTCCTTGCCTTTCAACTTAGCTTGAAGAGCCAACCCATTATTCTTTGCAGCTTGCTCTTGTAGATCGGCCAAATCTTTCACACATGGATGCAACCGCTCACGTAGGGGTCGATGAAACTTGCCTTCGCTTACGTACGCGTCGTCGGCGGCGGCTTCCTGCTCGCGGTATGGTCTTCTGGCTCCTTGGCAGGCTCCTCCTCGGTCACTCCGTGATCTACGGGCGAAACCACAACCGGCAAACAAACAAA